>NW_024067566.1:725608-1017913 GCF_015533775.1 Penicillium roqueforti | reverse complement strand
GTGCTCAGGCGCTGGAATTGCCCCCCACCAACCCCCCCTAACGAGCACCAACGCGTCCGCAACGGACTGGGGGTGCTTTCGTGGCTACGAAAAAAAAAACCCCCCCCCCCCCGTGGACTCCTCCCCCTCCACTCCGCTCCGATCTCCTCCACTCCGTCCCACCTCCCTTCGAATCTCTCTTCGACTTATCCCTGCACGGATTACTCTTCTGGAATAAACTACAACAATCCTCTCAACTAAGGAAGATCTACCCCCTCTTCCTTCATCCTATCACTGGATCCTCCTGAAACGGACCGGACCATTTGAACAACAAAAAACAAGGACCATACAAATCCACAAGAACAAAACAACCCCTCTCCATTCATACGTGTCTATTACAAAATGCCGCAGAGCTCATACTCCTCCAAGCGGGCTCCCAAGAGCTCCGCCAAGAACTCTCACCCCCGCCCCTCAACCCCCAAGTCCAATATCATGCGGAATCTCGATTCGTCGCCGAAGGCCAATCAGCGAAAGGTAGCCAATGCTCAGCCATCCGATAGGAAACGGAGAGCTTCATCATCATCGGTCTCGAGTGTCTCTTCGGTCTCGTCCCTCGAGGACCTGAGCGATGAGGCAGATGATTCAGAAGAAGATGCAGACGATGAACAAGAACCAGCAGTCCGGGCCCCGTCTTATGGTCGTCGTCGCGACAATAAGGCGGGGCGCCAACCCGCAGTCAACAAGAGAAGACGCGTCCTGGACGATGATAGCAGCGACAGCAGTGATGGCAATGATGACATTGACGCCAATGACTCGGATGATAGCTCAGATGATGTCTATGCCGGTGTAGACTACATCACAGATGCCGAAGATGAAGACCAAGACGTCGAGAAGTTGGAAGAAATGATTATTGTGGAGTCTGAGAAAACCAACCGGCCTTTGCCCAGCTCTGGATTTGACGATGATGGGTGGGCTATCAACTCGTTCGACGACCACATGTTCCTACCTGCTGCTTCATTCTTCGATGAAGAGCACCTCTACAGTGCCATGGACACCTTTGGAGAGCCTGAGGTGACCAGTGAAGCCGTTGAGACGCCAGTCACCCGGCGAGTTCACTTCGAGGAGCGATCCGATTCGTCCTCCGATAGTGATTCCCACAGTGACGACGATATACCCGGCGACTTCTTGCAGCAGGACAGCCTGGACCCACAATTGCGTCGTATGATCGAAAACGACAATGAAAACTACCAGAGAAATACCCGCCGGCAATCGGAAGAGATGTTTGGCGACGCCGATTATGGCCATGGAAGCATCTACCATGTCGAGTCCGACGGATCCTCCGAGGCCAGCTTGAGTGGTTACGAGAGTATGATAATCGGTCATTCGTATTGTGTTTTGCTTTTGCTAACCCCTTTGAAAAGGCGATGATGGTGACACTACAGACGAAGATCTCCCTCCGCCAGCAACCATCACCCACCCTCGATCCCTTCTCCGCCGGGACTCCTCTGACTCTTTGGCTCCTGTGGACGAGAAGAGTGAATGTATTCCCCGCCGCCGCGGGCCCATCATGGGAACCTTCGTCGCAGACCCCCACAAGCCAGTAGCTTTGGTCGATTGCACTGGCAAGCATCTCGTGATTATCCCCGCGTATGCCTCGTCTCGTCACGACTGGCTGGAATCCGCCGCCACCAGCATGCCCGGAACTGCGAACACTAGCCCTCGCCAGACTACACTTCACTTGGTTGATGAGAGCGACACCGATGCACTCGCCTCGCCCAATCAGATGGATTTCAGCCCAATGCTGGCTTCGAGTGCCAACCTCATGATGACCGCTCTCGGCAACGATCTCACCCCGGGAGGCCAGGTCATGGGTCCCCCTGAGGCATTCTACCCTTCTCAGGACTTCACCATCGACAGTTCGTTCGAAGAAGATGAAGAAGATGACCCCGAGTCTGCTCTCAACGTCGACGACTTCATCGACTTTGGTAATGGATCCTCCGATGAAGATGAGGACATGGATAAGCAATTTGATGACGATATCATGTCCCCAATGGCCCCTCCTTTCGGCAAGTCCATGGGTACACCTACTCCCACCCGCCAGTCTGCGTCGCAACCCGCCAATAGCGAAGAGCGCTTCCTCAATCATCTCGACAAGGGTATTGTTACTGCCTTCCGTCGCAACCATAACCGCTACCAGGCGCTCCTCCGCCTTCCCCAGCACCGCGAGTTCATGCCCGCAAACTCTCCCGCTCGTCCTGCCAGTGTCTTCCGGCACGCCAAGAACAACGACCAGCGAACTCCCACCCGCAAGCGCAAATCGAGCAGCATTGCAGGTGGTGAGGCTGTGCGACGCAAGCTGATGGATGCTCAGCAACGTCGCTCTCAGCTCCCCATCCCCGCGCCTCTCTGAGGTATCACGATTGCACGACTCTTGGATTTCCAAGGATCATATGATAACCACGGCCACAATTTATCCTACCTGTTTCTAGTCGCTTGGCAGACTCGACTATTAGTGTCTTGTGCCTTCACCCTCTTGACCTCGCGTTGAGCACACATGTTCTTCGCTCTGGTTGTATTGCATATTGCCACTGACGTGTCGTTGAGACCAGTCTACCTTTCTAATGATTGAGTTCGATTTGCCATGCATATTGAGTTGGCTTGCGAAAGATCGATGTTGGTTCTCAGAACCCAAAAGCGATCCATTTTGATATTTGATTATCTGACCAATCTTTCATTTCCTTTTTTCATTTCATATGTCATATCTATTGACTGGCCATTTTTCTCCCCCGCCTGTTGCGGGGGCTGGTGATACCTTTGGAGTTAAAAACTTGTGGGTTTGCGCTCTAACGAGTTATGGCTGTTTGAGTTGCTGTTTACATTTATCTTTACCAATATCAAAAACATTCGAAATATTTTATCATATTCTCTCGCTGGCCCTCATTAATCAATAGGTCTCCGTCCTCTCATGAAGCTCCGACCTTCATGATGTAGAACCCACAACCCCGGACCCACCTAAACCTTATTCAAGCGATATCTACCAAGGTCCGCAAGTTTTATGAAACCCTACCTTGGGTTATAGATATAAACACTTGACGTGCGTAATATTACCAAAAATCCTTGATTTCGACCCCGACCACTATCTCGACATTACTGACACTGCCACGCCAACCCTCAGCGCTTGCAGCTCAAGCACCAGCCGTGATTCATGAGACTCATGTTCTCCGTAGCCTCAGCTACCATGCGCATACTTTCTTCCCGTTTTTGTTGACTTATCATTCCTTGCCCTGATTGATGTGCGGCCTCGGAGAATGAAGAATTATAGCTTTTGTCGAAGTGTGCAATCGAAAGCGGAGTTTTTCACAATAAGTTTGTACAGCCAAACAATAGGTATGTCCAGGCAGGTGGACAGACAAATCCCCAGACGGGAATTTCTACAACCAGACCTCAGGAGCCCAGAAAGTTCTTCAGTGGATATAGGGGACCTCGGGAGTCCCGAGGGCTTGACTCATCATTGCTCACATCGGATCATTTCGTTGTGATTGGCTGATATCCTTCTGTGGGAACTTTCGGATCTATAAAAGACAGCACACTGTCAATCAATAATTGTGGCATGCTCGCACTAAACACAACCTCAACTTCTAATTCTACCTTCTTTTCTCCAATGGAACATCTTATTCCGTCCGGGATGCACGCTATCCCCGCTGGGCTTCTCGATCTACGCTCCGACGCCGATATAGACTTTGACCTGTTGCATCCCCAGCCGCTAACCAGCGTCAAAAATATATGGTTCTTCTGGCACTCGGGCTACATCAACATGCACCCTTACACACAGCGCAATGTACGCGCATGGCACCGCCGATTCACAAAGCAAGGATGGACAATACGGATCGTTGACCGACAACCCGGTTCAAAAAGCAACATCGTCGAGTTCCTGGATGTTACCGATCCAACACTTTTCCCACGCGCCTTTGCCGACGAGACTCTCACTGGCCCTTACGCACTACAACATACTTCAGACCTTGTTTGCTGGCCGTTGCTGTTGCGATATGGAGGTGTCTACGCGGACGTGGGTATGATGCAAATTGGAGATCTGGATACGCTCTGGCACAAGACAATCGCGAACCCCGATTCCCCGTATGAAGTTCTATCTTATACCCCCAGTGGCGAGGATCATTACAGTCTATGTAATTATTTCCTCGCCGCATTGCCCAACAATGCGCTTTTTGCGCGCTGCCATCGTCTACTCCTCGCTCTCTGGGCCGCGGATGGGGGCAAGACGAGCACGGATGGAATGTACGCTAGCCCGCTACTTCAAGGAGTTCCTCTCATGGGCGGCGAGTTTACGATCACTGAAGAGGATGGGACTTTCATTGGCCCCACCGAGGTCAGTCGCCTGTTGACCGACTATATTATCCAAGGTCAAGTGGCGAGTGCGGTAATGGGATTGGTTGATGCCGAAGATGACTGGAATGGCCCTGCCTACTGCGTGGCACATTTCTATGCGATCGAGTTCATGGAAGGGTCGCAGCTCATCAACGAGTTAACTGCTTGGAACGGCCAGGAGGCATTCGATCTGTTGTCGCTATCCATGCCAAAAGAGGGGAAACAAGAGTCTGGCGAGCAACAGAAGGCTCGTGAGATTGTTGAGGCTTGTTTGTCGCGCAGCTATGGGTTCAAGCTGGCTCATGGCCTCATTCTGCGCGTCAACAAGGTCACGCTCGGCTCGCTGTGGCAGGACAATCCCGGGTCGGATACTGTGCCCGGCACATATGCCGGTTGGCTTCGACATGGGATTGCCTACTGGAATCAAAACGATGTGCCGGGTTGCGTGAAACTGCCGTTGTTACCTCCAACCAAGGTCGGGAAGTTACTTGCATGATTAGTCGACGATGAAAACTTTATATTCTGTGCGCTGAGATGTTGGAATAGATGAAACTCGAGATAGATGAGGACAATTCCTTGAAAATGAAAATCAAACGCTCCACAAGCCTGCATCGCGTCGAGAGTTCCGTCATTCTCTTGTTCGATGACGCTAATCGCGTTCACACAACAGGCGCTTTTGGCAACTGACGATTTTTTCGATATATCAAATTCCTCCCTGCTTGTTGCTAATTCGATTTTCTTGTTCAATTTCTCGTGAAATTTTCGAAATTTTCCCCAGTTGGTCTGTCATTGTCGAAGTCGAAGGACTTGGAAGTGAAGTTACAATGTTGTTGTTTGTCGGAATATACTCCGAAATATGTCTACGAATTGTACTCCTCAATGGCGTGATATATAAACAGACATCTCACTGGTAGAATATTTGGCCACGACAAGCAATTATTAGCTTTAGCTTAGCATTTGGTTCAAGCAATCTAAACGAGTTAACCGAAATGCTCAGTTCAAGCTCCAATCAATAAATGTGGAGGATTCCAAGGCTATAAAACAGACCCCCTGGTCAGTCCTCGGTCTTTTGCACGATCAATCACTCTAGGGCTGTCTTTCAAAATGGCAGACTTCTCATTACCGCAGACAAAAGCCGATACATCGAAAAAGCCGTCTGTCACCGAAGTTCAAGAGAGCGATGAACCCCATCGCGACATTTCTGGCGACATCATCGAGGATGGCCTACGCCGGGGGCTTAAGGGCCGTCAATTTGTGATAATTGCCCTAGGGAGTATCATTGGACCGGGTTGCTTTTATGGCTTGGGCTATGGGATCTACGAAGCTGGTCCATTGGGTCTCCTGATTGGATTTTCTGTTGTGGGTGAGTTGGTAGCATTGCAAAGCATATTTCTCACAAAGTTGACATGGCCCAGGTGCTTCGATGTGGATTTTGATGCAGAGTGTTGGAGAGGTTGCCACGCTCTTTCCTGTTCACGGCGGGTTTGTAGAAGTAAGTAACTCCAATCTCAACCTGCTGGAAATTTTGCTAACCTGTTTCATATAGCACTGTGATCGATTCGTAGATCCAGCCCTCAGCTTTGCAGTATCTTGGCTTTACTATTTTATGTGGAGTGTATTTCTTGCATCAGGTGAGTGTCGTCAACAAGTAAGAAATGGCCTGCACTAATCAACTTCAAAGATTGGAATAATGCCACAGTCTTCCTTCAATTCTGGATTCCCGATACCACGATCCCCGTCTGGGCTTGGTACATCTTATTCTTTGTCTTTTTCTCCATTCTAACCACCCTTGGGGTGAACTTCTACGGGGAGACTGAATACTACTTTGGCATGTTTAAGTTCCTGTCACTCATTGTGCTATTTTTTATCTCAATTCTTGCCGATACTGGTGCGTTTGGTAATGGGTATGTCGGATTCAGGTACTGGAAAGAGCCATACGGTGAGTATTCTCGCACACGAATTGATTCGCAGATCTGACATTCTGCCAGGCCCAATCCGAAATGGAATCAATGGATTTGGTCAAGTATTTGTTCTGGCCGCCGCATACTATGTTGGAACTGAGATTGTTTCTGTCGCCGCGGGAGAGTCCAAGAACCCCCAACGAGACGTTCCTCGTGTGCGTGCATCCCCTAAATCGGTGACATTCAAAGTGAATCTGATGCTGACTTTGTTTAGGCCACCAATTCTATCCTCTATCGTATCTTGGTCGTGTTTGTTGGCATGTCGTTTTTCCAAGGCCTGATTTGTCCGTCAACATCGGATGATCTGGTGCATCCATCGTCGACAACGGCATCATCCCCGTTCACTATTGGTTTTGTACTTGCTGGGTGGAAGTCTTCCGGGCATTTCGTCAATGCGATTATTATAATTGCCTTCATTTCCGCTGCGAATGGAGTGATCTACATCCAATCACGCACACTTTACTCTCTCGCGTTGAAACGCAAAGCTCCCTCGTGCTTTGCAATCACAAACACTGGGGGGGGTAAGACAATGTCCTCTTCTATCCTCTCTCTGGTAACAACTAATATTGTGTGCAGTGCCATACCCGGCAATTATTTTCTCAAATATGTGGGGCTTCCTAGGCCTGATGTCCTTGCAAACAACGGCAGGGAGTCTGTTTTCCTACTTCACCTCTTTCGGTGGAACTGCGGCCTACATCGCATGGGCTTCGATCACATTTGTTCATCTGAGAGTTCGTGGCGCTGCGAAGAGGAAAGGGATCGACGCCAAAGAATTTCCCTATACAGCGCCGGGCCACATTTCGATCTACTGGGGTAACTTCTTCTTCAATATTTTCCTATTGCTGATCCAAGGTTTCACGGTATTTGAGACACCATTCAACTATTCGTTGTTTATCGCGTCATATATTAGTATTCCGGTATTTTTCCTCATGTTTTTTGGATATAAATGGTGGTTCAAGACTAAATGGTCAGTCGTTGCTTCATATCAAAGCAAGACTCGATACTTACATTCAACTTTTTTAGGGTATCATTGGATGACATTAATTTCCCGGATAGGCTCAACTGGGTGATTGAAGATCCGGACAAGGCAAAGAAAAGATCCTTGGGCAGAAGGCTCGTGAGAATTTTGAAGGAATAATGGGTCGATAAAGATAAAACAACCTTACAGTTGTTGATATTATGGTTTCCCAATCTTCAATCTCGCTACTATCTTAGTATTGGTTCTAAATTTAGGGAAGCCACAAACGACCCTAAAGAAGCTCTACTTCTAAACTCAAAATATATCTGTACGACATACTCCAACACGGCTTCGGTCCTGGAAGTAAACGCCACTTTTTCTAGTGAAACCCGCTACTCAGTAGTCCGCAGACATTTACAATGTTGTTCCACCAACGGGATAATAAGCTGATAGTAAGAAGCTCGGGATCTATGGAACGACAAGTAGAGTTGAATATAACTGCAAACAGTACCGAGTCGTCGGTTTTTCGGTTTTCTTGCCCCTGATTAAACGCGGAGTACTCCGTACTGAGTACAGAGTAGCTAGACATAAATAGGATGTCCAGATAAGCCTTGACATTGAACGCACACTGCCTGGGCACGAAATCACTAAAAATGCAACCCGGGCGCACATGGTTGCCGAATTTGCAAAGTAACCCCGAGGTTAATATATTAATGTTAAGACCTAGACTTGACGTCTAGACTCCGACGATTCCGAGGGAGGCACGGCGTAGCATTCTCCATGCGGCGCTAAAAGTCTCATTCGTGGGTATTTTTAGTTGCCCGTTTCATGTTACCCGGACTTAAGCCAGACAAAGGCATCGTCCGACGCGCCGAGAGACGGGGACGATTTGCATTTCCGTTTCCATTTCAAGAAATTTAAAGAGAAAATAGAAGGCCAATGCGGTAGGACATGGTTGAAAGCAATAGGGAATTCGACACTTATACCCCTCAAAGCCGAGGTACATAGTTAGTTCAGGAAGAAGTACTCCGTAGTGGCTAAGTTAAACCTATCTTGAATAGTACGTATTCGAATTCAGATCGGATGATAGGAATGGTATCGGTTACATCCAGCCCAGAAGTGAGACGCTTAGAAACAGGAACAGGAACAGGAACAGGAACCCCTCGGTTTAGACAACGCCACTAGTATATTCTGACAGGTTTGGCGCTGGGCCTTTTTAGTCGGATCCACATAAACCGAGAAGCGAAAGGCGAGACGGAGCGTTCGGGTACCTGGCCGTTCGACCTTCCAGGGGTTTACCCCTGGGACCCGAGATAGAAAAGAAAAGAAAAGTCGATCCGGTAAGACACGAGCAGTCCCTGACCCCAGTAATACTCCATATGCATAGACATTCTCTGATTTGTGGACCCTGGCGCTTCGAGATGCAAAGAGCTTGTATACAGAAGATCATGAAGATCAATAATAAGCAAATATGTGGGCAGTGACGCAGAAAGTGGGTGCATGGGCGAGACGCCAAGTTCTTTCTTTTTCTTATCTCCCATTATTTGATTTTGAACTAAATCTTTAACCTCAACTAGTCGAAAATAGCGAGTTTCAGTCCAAGAGCCTTGGGGGAGATGAAAGACTCCAAGTGCACGTGGACTGTTTACCCTGAAGACCCCTCCTGTCAACGCTCGGCCTATGCAAGTTCTCCCTGCCGATCAAGCGCCTATTCAGAACCTATTTTTACTCCGTCATGCTTATTGGTCAATTAATGTCGACTGATCTCACAGGCACATCTGGATGAACTGATGCTGAGTGGGATCGGACCCCCCGGCAAGCGCCTTGGTCGACCCCTGACTGGCTCTTCTCCAGCTTCTGCACGTCTATACCAATCGGCGCCAAGCTCTGGATGGATCCCAAGCCCACCCTCCTTTCAGCCACTACAGTTTCATCTGTGCCTCCAGATTTCTGCCGATTGGAGAGATGGGGGTTTTTTCAGACAAAATGTCTTACCAGGGTCCTTGGCGCCAGACTTCGGGTCAACAGAGGAAGGCTCGCTAGCTGCAGCCAGACCCTTTGCCTGCAGAAGTTTATGGAATGGCCTGGTTGGACAATTGTTTAAAGACCGCGACCCTGCCCAGATCCTTGACTTCTTTCATTCTCGTCATTGTTTCATTTTCTTTTGGATCTTTATCCATATTGGTTCGTCTCCAACCAAAGACGCTCGTTCAGGGATACGCATTTCCTTGTCTTTCTTTCGTTTGATATTGACCCAATCTCATTGAGGTTTTTTTTCTTATTGTCACCCATCAACAGTACTAATAGGAATTGCCTGGTTTGCTGCCTATACAATTGTGGCTTATATCACGATATCTATTGAGACCTAGCTTTCTATATCGCAGCCTATCCAGTCTACATCAGTCCGTCTTTGTTTCTTTCATACGTCTTCTCTCTTCTTTTTTCCTTCCATTCGATCTTTCGCGTCCCACTTTCACTCGTTACGGATATCCTCCCACTATGAAGGTCACATCCGCTATTGTGTTTTTATCCCTTCTGGCCTCTGGCCAGGCCACCGGAGCGGTATGCCTCAACTGATATTTGTCGTCTCTGATATCCATCCTAACTCGAAATTCTTTAGTCCTGGGGCTCCGAGAAATGCTACTCTAGCCCGGGTAGATCGCCTAACAAGTGTAACGACTCCCAGCAAAAGGGCTTCAGCTGGACTGATCTCGCTCCTGGCTCTTTCTCCAGCTATGGTGGCTTTTCCTTTTCGGGTTTCACTTGCGGCAATGGCTTCGGTTCTAGCCTTGGCAAGCGTGGCGTGAGTAATGCATGCCTCTCTTTATCTGCACATACTGACCATGCTATAGACCCAGAAATGTATCTCCGGTACCGTCTCCAAAGGTAGCTCCTCTAGCTCCTCCAGCTCCAGTGGCTCCAGTGGCTCCAGCTCCCACAGCTCCAGTGGCTCCGGCTCCTCTAGCTCTTCTAGCTCCTCCTCGTCGGCTCCGTCGTTCTCCTGTGGCTCGGATGAGAGCGGCTTCTCTGTGACCAACTTCCACGTTGCTACCGATAAGGATACCGACTTGCACATCATCTACAGCATGCCCGATGGATCGACTTGCAAGAACACCGCTTCCTGCAACTCCGCTGGTACCGTGGTCAGCAACGACCAGTGTGGTGGTGCTACGTCTGTTCACTTCGAGCTGCCCGACGATAGTGAGCATGAGAGCTGCGGTTTGGGCATCTACAGCGTTGGCTTCGACTGCACTCCTGGTTCCACAACCACTGCGCCTGTCGTTTCCAGTACTTCTGCTATTACCAGAGTTCCATCTGAACAGACTTCTGTCTCCAGTTCTATCGTCGTGCCTTCGCTCTCTGTCCCAGGCTCTGTCCCAGGCTCTGCTGTCACCAGCTCTACCGCTGTGCCTTCGCTCTCTGTCCCAGGCTCTACCCCAGGCTCTGCTGTGTCTCCAGTCACCACTCCGGCAGTGAGCACACCTGTTCAGATGACTACCTCGACTGTGTTCACCACTAGTTTGATCACTATCACTAGCTGTGCTCCGACTGTCACCAATTGCCCAGCTGGATCTACCGTTGTGGTAACTTCAACTATCGCTCTTTCCACCACGGTCTGCCCCGTTACTGAGACTACTGCTACCGCTACAAGCTCGCTCTCTGTGCCTGCTGTATCTAGCCCGAGCGGTGTTTCCCCCGTCAGCTCATCGGCTGGTATTCCTGGCGTTGCTAGTGGTACATCCGTTCCTGGATCTTCGATCTTGCCTTCTTCTGCTATTTCCTCTACTGCAGGCGAGACCCCTGATGTAACTTCTGCCACTTCGACCCCGGTGATCACCACCCCAGTCCAGATGACTACGTCGACCGTGTATACCACCAGTTTGGTTACTATCACTAGCTGTGCCCCGACTGTTACCAATTGTCCAGCAGACTCGACTACAGTGGTGACTTCGACAATCCCTATTTCAACCACTGTCTGTCCCGTCACTGAGACTACCACAGGTGCCGTCGGCTCCACACCTCTGTCCGCAGTCCCAAGCCCGAGCGGTGTTTCCCCTGTCAGCTCATCGGCTGGTATTCCTGGTGTTCCCAGTGGCACATCCGTCCCTACATCTTCGATTCCGGCCTCTTCTGTTTCATCCGCTCCGGGCGAGACCCCTGTTGGAACTTCAGCCGCTTCAACCCCGGTGATCACCACTCCGGTCCAGATGACTACCTCAACCGTGTATACCACCAGTTTGGTTACTATCACTAGCTGTGCTCCGACTGTTACCAACTGCCCAGCACACTCGACTACAGTGGTGACTTCGACAATCCCTGTTTCAACCACTGTCCGTCCCGTCACCGAGACTACCACAGCTGAAGTCGGTTCCACACCTCTGTCTGCAGTCCCAACAGGGGTCTCGCCCGTGAGCTCCTCGGCTGGATCACCTCCCGCCAGTGGAACTTCGGCCGGAACCCCCTCGGCTCCCAGCGTGACCTCCGCTGTCTCGTCCCCTGCTGGTACTCCCCTCGCCCCTGGAGAGGCCACTACTACTGTCGTTACTTGGGAGACTGTGACTACTTGCCCGGTGACTAACACGGTTACCTCTGGTAGCTCCACTTTCGTGACTACCTCAAGCACCATTTCAACCGTTACTATGACTAGTGTCTCTACGATCTGCACCGACTGCTCCGCTACCGCCACCTCCGTTGCTGGTCAGAGCACTGTTGCCCCGTCTGGTACCCCCGGTGTCTCGATCATTGTCGTTTCCAGCACTGGTTCATCTGATACACCTGGAGCTTCGAGCCTGGTCCCATCTGGAACTTCCGAGGGATCAAGCCCTGTCTCTTCTTCGTCTGCAGAGGCCTCCAGTCCCCTCCCCACCGGCTCCGATGTCACTAGCTTGGTTCCCACCGGCGTGAGCGCTGAGACAACACCTGCTATTCCCCAAGGATCGACTGCCACGGTTGTAACTTATGTAACTGAGACCACCTGTCCTGTGACTGCCACTGTCACTTCTGGGTCGTCGACTTTTGTCACCACATCCAGCACGGTTTCAACTGTTACCTTGACCTCGACTTCCAACCTCCCCAGCTCTGTCGCTGCGGGAAGCACCCCGGCTCCCTCTGAGACAGGTGTCGCTGCCACCACTGCTCCCGCTGTCACCAGTGCCAACTCCACACCCACCATTCCCGAGGGTGCCACTACCACCGTTGTGACTTATGTGACCGAGACCACCTGCCCCGTGACCAACACCGTCACCTCGGGCTCCTCCACCTTCGTGACCACATCCAGCACAGTTTCCACAGTGACCCTCACCTCCGTCGCAACCATCGCGACTACCGCCACCGCTGCCACCGAGAGTCAATCTACATCCGTAGTCCCCAGCGGCGTGTCCCCAGTATCGAGCCCCGCTCCCTCCGCTCCCTGCCCCAACACCGTACCCCAGTGCATCAACACCTGGCTCTCGCTCGCGCCCAAGTGCACATCCAACAGCGACGCCTCCTGCTTCTGCCCCAACAGCGAGTTCACCAGCAAAGTCATCTCCTGCATCCAAGCCTGGGGTGCCTCGAAGTCCGAGATCCAATCCGCCCTCTCCTACTTCACCGGTATCTGCGCCACCTGGGTCCCCCAGAACCCAGGCATCGTAACCGCCATCCCATCAACAATCACCCTGATCCCGACAGTTGCTCCGTCCGTCCCCGCATCCGCAGCCGGTGTCACCGGCGCCACTGTGACTGCCCCCGCCAGCGTCGTCATCCCCATCACCTCCGCCCCCGCCCTCCCCGTCACCACAATCACCTACTCGACCTACACCGTCACCGTCCCGCAGGTCAGCTTCGTCACAAACACCGGCTCTACGGCCGGTGCTGTGCCGACCATCGGTCTGGTCCCGGCTGCTCCCAGCGGCACTTCCCCGGCAAACACCGGTGTTGTTCCCGCGCCCGCATCCGCAACATGGGCTACTTCGAGCGGGTACGCGTACGCCAGTCGCAGCGCCAGTGGAGTCGTCTCGCCCAGCGCGTCTCCGATCTTCAACGCGGCTTCGAGCGTGTCGGTCGCTTCCAGCCTGCTGTTGGCTTCTCTCGCTGCTTTCTTCGGCTTGATGATGTAGATGCGTTTTGACAGCAGACTACCACACCGCGAGGACCTCGTGGTTTTACTTTCCTTGTCTCTTGTGACTACAAATATGCACAGTACACAGTGTTTTGTGTTTTTCCTTCGTCCTTATTTGTCTTCCCGGCTCTGTAGTGGTTCGGCCTGCTTCGGGTGGACAGGACTTTAGCTGGGAATTGACTTAGATCATCTGTCCTAATGGACTGCTTTGTATTCTATTTATTCACTCCCTAATTGAACGCGATAAACATCGCCTTTTTCTGAAAGATGTCCTGTTTATTTATTTTCTTCTCTAGCAAAGTAGTTTTTTGAAAATCTCTGTTCCACTATGGAAGGTATGACTACCTAGTTTGTCTTTGTTCCACAGCTCAATCCAGGTATGAACTCAACAGGTTGAATATTTCATTCTTTCATTCTGGGTCATATCCTTTCCTTTGTCTTGTTAAATAAATCCTCAGGCGATGTTAATAAATATATTTAGCGTACCCAGATATGAAGAGATTTCTACAAACAGGAGCAAATGACGGCCGCGTGCCGTTTCGAAGAATAGAGTGTCCTCAAAGAATAAAAAAATGACCTCCCGAAGATACTCGAGTGTCATGTTGGGTGCAAGGATTAGCGGAGCAACCCCTCAGGACTTTCAAGCCACTCCAGGTAATTCCGAATCCCTTCCTCGATGCCGCGGAAACGCAGCACGGAGCCGGCCCGACGGAGCTTCGAGATGTCGGCGCAGGCGTAGCTCGGGTATCTGCCTTTCAATTCGGCTGGGAAGGAAATGAACTTGATATAGCCCTCTGGATTGCCGAAGTTGCTGGCGACCTCGGTGGCGACATCGTGGAAGCTGCTGGCCACACCAGTGCCGACATTGTAAATACCACTGATCTCAGGGTGGTCAAGGAACCAACAGTTCAGGCGCGCGACGTCCTGTACGTGGACGAAATCACGCTTCTGTTGGCCAGCCTCGACCCCGGCGTATTCTCCGAACAGCTCAATTGCCTTGAAAGATTTGCGTTTTTCGTAAAACTGAAAGACAGTGCTAGGGATTGAACTTTGGTACTGTTCTCCGGGTCCATAAACACTGAAGAGACGGAGTCCCACGACTTGTGGGGAGCGGATGTCAGTGTTCTTGACGACATACTGATCGAATAACATCTTTGAGTATCCGTATACATTTAGAGGGGCTTCCTGGAAGTCTCCCTCGGCGAAGGTGGTGTTATTTCCATAAACGACAGCGGACGAGGCGTAGATGAAGCGGACCCCCTGGTCCTTGCACCAATGGAAGAGTTCCTTGGAGTAGGTGAAGTTTGCCTCCAGCATTTTCTTACCGTTGCTACCGTTATTTGACGAGTTTTCACCATAGTGGAAAATAACGCGGGGACGATGATGGAAGGCTTTGGTCCGAATCGCTTCACGGAAGGCAGTTGCATCGATGTAGTCGGCCACTTTGCAGTTGACCAGGTTGCGGAACTTGGATCCATCAGTCATGTCATCGACAACCACGATATTGGTCACGCCACGACTATTCAGCTCCTTGACGATGTTTGAACCGACAAAGCCGGCACCACCGGTGACAACAATCATAATGGGGATGACTTTGATTCCCGTGGATGTCCCTAGAAGGTGAGAAGTATGAGATGAGATGAGGAGAGAAGGAGAGAAGGAGGGGAAAGTTCAGCTGAGAGTGATGGGCGAGATGTCCATGGCGAAATGGGAAGGAGCGATCAGGTGTTTGCCAAAGAAAGAAGGTACGACATTCTGCTCTGATGTTCTCTCGTTGCAGACAGCTAGTCCTGCAGTCATAGAGACTAAGGCTATGAGAGTAACAAAAAGAGTAGATTCAAGCATTTACCTATTGTCCTACCTTCTCATTTCAAGATATCAAGTCATAGAGTCCCCTTAATATGTACCATTATGTGGCATTGAGTTGTCCAGATAGCCCAAGGCTTCTGTTTGACATCGGTAAACGTAAGACCCAAAAGATTAAAGCATTCTGGGTACACTTAGTGTCCTTGTAGGATATTCACAAGTCTGGATGCTCGTAGGTTGCACTTTCCTAATTGGGTTCTCCTTTCAAGACACGATTCTGCCGACAACCCCCTTCACCGCCTTCATGCAAGTCACGAGCACACAAGTAACAACACACTGGAGGGAGGTGTCTATCAACAACTACTCCGTACTTGTGTCACATATTCTATTTCTAACGCCGAAATTAGACCTTAAGTACAATCACGGTGTCCTCCGAAATAGCTCTAGGATACTTCTCAATATCATCAATCACATCCGGGACCGCCCGCCAATCTGACAGAGTCCTAGCTCACGACACGCAAGCATTCTCGGCTCTTCAGACCTCAACTGTATTTGCAAAAATAACGGGGCTATCCATCCTATTCAGGAACGTGTTTCAGTCTCCACGGCATGCCCACTATCTTCGGTGATCGGCTGAAGTCCTGAATCGACCCGTCGTTCATCAGACTCCCCCTCGTGCAGTTATCCGCGCTAGCCTACGCTGATTACATCCTCATCCAGAATACCCCGGTCCATGTTGATCCAATCCTTCCCGGCAGTCCGGGTCAGGGCGACGTGCAAAATGAGATTGTGGGGCGCCAAACGGTCGGGGCTGCCGGGCTCGTGCTGACTTCGGTTCCTGACGGCAAGATGGCTATCTACGCTTGTCAATGGCATTATTATCGAACGCCACCAATTTCCATGGCTGATTCCGTGCAGGAGGTCCTGACCTGAAAGAAACATATGATGTAATCCTCGCGGTAGGTGTATCAATGGATCACATTCGAGCTCTCCGCAATGATCGCTCGGATACATAGGGGGGATACATCCGGGGTGCATATTATGGATCAGGTTCCCCTGAACAGTGACAATTATTGAATCTCTCCTTGCGAAGCCGCAGTTGCCCCCCGTAATAGATCTATAGCAGCGCATATGACAGTTGCCATGCGATGATCGCTTATCTTATGGTAACCTTGGAACCGCGCAAAGATAAGCCTGGGGCCCTAGATTGGCTGAGCGACGGCTTTACATGGAACAAGTTACATAGTGCGATGGATTGTCTTTAATAATTTGGTCTTTGCATTGAAAAGTCAACTCTAAAACAGACACCATTTGATGCCCCGGGGCTATTGATCGGACATTGCCCATCTCCTTGCAAGATAAGCCCTCCACCAGTAGCCGTCCTTTATTCCGGACACCTTTCTACGGTTGAGGTGGAAACATGTTCTTTGACAGCCGCTTTGTCCAGAGTGACATGGTCCGTTATATTAACAGGGTCTCCCCGTTATGTTGATCGGCAAACGCTTTCTGCAGGGCCAGTATGTCTCAGAATGAAACTTCACTATGGTGGCCCGAGGAGCGCATCAAATCCACCCTCGACAAAAAGTACATCATCAGTCGTCTGCGGCCGGAGAACATCCCGCGTCTCTTCGAGCTCCCGGACTGGGGCGAGGGCTTGACCAGCGAGACCTACATGGAATGGATCCTCACCAAAGCCGGCCGTGTTTTTATGATCCTCGACGCTATTGGTATTCCCGATCGCATCTTCGCGCTCGTCGACGAGTCGTGCGACGACGATGATCTACCCATCGCCGAGCATAGTGTCGATTTACTACACCTTTCCCCAGATGGAGACGACGTCGCTCTCGAGACCAGTTTCTTTCATGCGCAGTGGCGATTCTTAGTCCGTGGTATAGCGGAGGGAGAACATGTCGTCTATACCGAGAATGAGGGCGTGCCCGTCGAGGCGGTCCGCACCAACACCAGCAGCGGGATACACGGGCGTGATGATACAGTGGACAGAGTAGTTCTCGCCGGCCCTGTCTGTCGAGTCTACATGCGAACCCAAGTGCAGGTCGGCGGCGCACCGCATTTCTTCTCCTCTGACGAGGTTCTCGCCGAGATCCGCAGCTTGAAGAGACTGTCACACGAGCATCTCGTCTCCGTCTACGCTTCATATCTGAAAGACGACAGCGTCTCTGTCCTTTTCACCGGCGCCACGGCAGATCGGAACCTATACCGATTCCTCACCGACGAGCCCCTGGCCTTCAAACGGCTAGAGAAAGAACAACGTCGCCAGATCCTAATCACCTGGCCGCATTGCCTTGCCTCGGCAGTCTGCTGGCTGCACGCCCGCGGCTACGCCCACGGCGCAATCCGCCCATCCAACATCTTCGTCGACGCAGACTACCACATCTGCCTCGGCCAGTTCCAAGCACTCGACTCCCTCCTGACCCCGCCACATGTCAACGACCTCGAGGCATACAACTACTCTGCCCCAGAGCGCTGGACCCGTCCCACAGCCCCGGTGATCCTAAAGCCAGTGCAGCCCGCCAAAACCCTCCTCCCCTCAGGAGGACGTACCAAGCGCAGACAAAGACCAACCCGCCTAACGCTCCCCCCACTGAACGAAAGTCGCGCCGCGTCTCCAAACCACACCAGACCAAACTCCTCCTCCTCAAAAGGAACAGCCATCCGCATCGGCCGCTCAGGCTCCCCCTCCCGCTTCTCCTTCGCCTTCTCCTCCTCCTCATCCTCCTCCGAAGTCTCCTCAGCAGCGTCCTCAACCCACACAGACGCAACCGCCACCTCACCGCAAGCAACCCCCCGCCACCGCATCTCATCCTTCTGGGCGCGCCGAACAAAGAACACCCCCTCAATAATGTCCACCTCAACCTCCTCCTCCTCCAACACCTCATCCCTAACATCCCCAACCTCCCTCCGCCACTCCACATCCACGCCATCCCTCCCACATTCCCACAACCACAACCACACCCACCCCCCAAACCCCAACTCCCCAGCCGACATCTTCTCCCTAGCAGCAACAACCCTCGACATCCTAACAAACCTACACAAACGCACCCTCGCCTCCTTCAGCGGCCACCGCAGCGCCCGCAACCGCTCCGCCGGTCGCGGCGGCGGGATAGCAGATGCCTCATTCCACCTCGAGCGCAACGCCGTGCAGATCCAGTCGTGGATTTCGCGACTGGAGGGCGACGCGCTGAAACGCTGTCGGCGGGATCGACGCTCCGATCGCGCGTTCTGGGCTGTGCCGCGGATGTTGCTGGTTGTGCGCGCTATGCTTGATCTCGAGGGTGCGAGGAGGCCGCTGGCGGGGAGGGTTCGGAAGGGTTTTGCGGATGCGATTACGAAGAAGGGGGGTGGGAGTGGGGATGGGCTGTTGGTTTTGCATTGTGTTAAGGAGAAACGGGAGGAGGGGGGTCATAGGGAGACTCATAGGGACGAGAGTCATAAAGAGGGGAATAATAATCGGAAGTTGGAGGTTGTTCGGGAAGTGGGGGAGAGTGCTTCTGTTGTGTCTTCGGCTCCGGTGGAGTCGGGATCTGTTTCGGTTGCGGAATCGGTTTCGGAATTTGATTTCGGGTTTGGTCATGCTGGGAGTGAGAGTGAGAGTGAAAGTAATTTCGAGGGAGATTTTGTTGATTTTGATAGGAAGGAAGATGTTTCTGCCATGCCTGAGCTATATCTGCCAGAGTTGGAGATGAACATTACTGGGATAGAAGGTATGTCGTTTAAAGAATGATGGAGATGTATGATAATGTCTTGATGGTCAATGACCGGTTCTTATTCACTAATAATTTATTTCTTGTGTACACTTCATGCTTCGTGAAAGACAGACTTGAGTTAACATAACCTGTATGCAACACAGCACGACTCATATGCAGTCGGCCGTTGTCTATCCCAAATATGTGATGCTATCAATACAATGGCTTGGCCACAATCGTCAAAGGTCGGAGAACAAATCAAAGCCAGAAAGCAACGGCTCCCAGCAGACCAGACAGCACCAAGGATCCAGCGAGCAGGCGCTCAGTAGCTGGCGAGCCGACAGTCACAGAGTGAGCAGCGCCTTCCTTTGTTGCCGATGCCGAGGATGTTCCGCTTGAAGTGGTCGCACTGGCCTTGGTAGTCTTACCGGTCGCTGTGGATTCAGATGAAGATCCCTTCTTGTAGGTCTGTCCCAAGGTAGGAAGCGGCGAGCTTGGGTCAACGGCCCATCCACCCGAGGTCGAGGCAGGGCACTCGATGGCGGCGCTGGAGGCGCTCTTTTTGTAGGCGGAAAGGGCAACACCGCTCGGGTTCAGAGTCGCCCACTGCGACTTGAGGTTGTTGAAATCAGGCGACACGGGTGTTGGGGTTCCCTGGCGGGTGAAGCCGTCCTCGATGTTGCTTGCGGTTGCGGTCGCCGGGTCGACAGAAGCGCCATAGCTGATCAAGCCATAGTCGTTGGTCTCCTCGATCCACTCGTAGATGATGGATCCGGACCAAGTGTCAGACATCTTATCGCCGAAGATGGCAGCCTGATCCTCAAAGGTGCGGGGTGAGGGGGTGTTGCAGCCGGTCTCGGAGAAGAAGATAGGGATGGGGTAATCGGTGGCGTTCTTCTGCAGCATATTGTATCCAGACTGTTCATAGCTGGACGAGCCACACCACTCATAGGCGTTCAGCGAGTAAAAGTCCAAGCGCTCGGACGCATTCTTAGAACAGGCCATGTAGTTCT
This sequence comes from Penicillium roqueforti, assembly GCF_015533775.1. Classification (NCBI taxonomy): domain Eukaryota; kingdom Fungi; phylum Ascomycota; class Eurotiomycetes; order Eurotiales; family Aspergillaceae; genus Penicillium; species Penicillium roqueforti. Next base: position 998,009 of record NW_024067566.1, on the reverse strand, counting down.
GCAGCATGGGTCGCAGATCGGCAATATCGGCCGCGGAGTAACCAACAGGAATCTCGCGATAGCCCTTCTTATCACGGTAGGCCTTAACGTCGCGAGCAGCTGCCAAGACGTAGGGCGCAGCCGCCGAACCATCGGCCGTCGTGAGGACCTCATTTCCGACCAAGACACCGGCGGTGTTGTCGAACTGTTGGAACTCATCGAGCACGGCCTTGAAGTGATCAAACTGGGTTTCGTTCCAGTGAGGTGCGGTCTGCGATCGTTAACAGATGGTCCATAAGAGAAAGAGAAGTGGAGTTACCTGTTCAATCTGGGTAGTAAAGGTGTCCAAGTCGACGAACAAGTGGATTCCTACAACGCATCAGTATGATTTACCGGGGATTGCTCATGTGGACTCGACCTACCAGCATCGGCCAATGCCGACATACAGCCTTTGTGATCAGCGCTGGCATCCACGTGGTACACACGGATAGCATTGGTGCCCAGCTCGGCCATCCGGACGATATCGCGCTTGCATTGGGCAGTATCGACAAGCGGGTCACTTGGGGTAAGCTGATAAGCAATGCCTGTTTGAGTCAGTCAGACAGGATACCTACAGTGCAGGGTTCTCAGGTACCCTTGATGTAGAACTGGGTTCCGTTCTCGTAGAAGAACTTGGAGCCGACCGCCGAAATGGGGGAGATGGCGCCGACGGTGGTGGCCTGGAGGCCCGCGAGGAGCAATGGCACGGAAAATGCCAGGGAGGACAACATGATTAATTCTGTTCGAGTAACAGTGCAAGACGCGATAAAATAGCAATGGCTAAAGAGTGAAGAGAAGGAAAGGCTTTCAGCTCAAATTGACACTACCAACAACGAAGGAACAAGGCAGGTGCAAACGGGAAAAGCGCTCCTCCAACCATTTTAAGGCAAGTCGAGGTGAAACATAAAGGAGGCAGTTCCTTGATTTGGGCCTGTAGCAACGAAATTATCACATTAATTTCAACTAGCGTGCTTCATTCCAGGCCCCGTTCGGGGCATTCCAATTAATTTGTTTTACAAGCTTGAGGGTGTACAATGTGATATAGACGTTGACACGAAGTGCGAAAGGTATACACCCGAGTACAAGTGCCATGTTGTGATTGTTCGAGGGTATGTTGTATAGCTGTTGGGGCCGAGCCCTAATTCCCACGCAATTGGAGATATCTGGAGTAGCTCACTATGGAGTCAATCTAGGCGGAGTCCTCCGTGCTCCGTACTGATAATAGATAGTTATTGGTAGAGATATGCAGTCTCCAGTACAAAAGGATTTAAAATTAAGAGTCCCCTAATGTTGCCCCTAACCCGGAATCTACCGAGTTCCATACATAGTTACGCTCCCCTATACTATATATAACCACGATATTGAGGTTTGAGACATGTTATGATAGCTATTTACAGACCATCATTATCATCACTATCACTGTGCTCCGTCCTCGGTACCACCATGTTGGACAGGTATCCCCCCATCGTAAACCCTGTCAATCACTGCTATTTTGGACTTGGCCCTTATATCCACTCTTGCTAGCATAGGAAAGATAGTCCTAGTCCGACCTTGAATACTTGCCTCATCGATCGACATTACTGCATTTATTTATTTTTTATATTCTTCTTGGGCAGAGATCGGGCTAGAAATCAGGGATGATAAGTCTCGTGGACCCCTAATGCATGTAACTTTGAATATCACTAGTCACAACGCCAACGCGATCCTGGAAGTCTTTTGAAATTCCAGACTGCCACGTTACCCCACTGGGCGGTTTTTAGCGGTGACTCGGGCTAGAACGCGGTCATGGCGAGATAAGGAGGTTCTTTTTGACGTGCAACGAAACCACGCATTCGTCAATATCGATGGAATCATGTAATAGCCATGTGAGGGACGTTACGTCTCCCGATCTATAGGAGTATACGGAGTCAACATCCCCAACCGCTGTTGGATGTGCGACCGGCCAGACTCTCCAATCTCCACTCCTCCACTTCATTCCGAGATGTCCGCCAATGATCGTCGTCGTACGCACAGTGTTCGTCAGCTAGTGGAGTCGTCCATTGGGATCGTCTGGGCTTTTCATTTGGCCTCCCCAAAAACGGGACAGTTGGCTAATGACGTTTCCGCAAAGGGGGGCAGACCATATAATATCCAGGCCCGCATCCGGTCGTGGCCCTGAATTATTTTCTCTGATGGAACTACTTGAACTCAGCCCTGGCCTGTACCTGTCCTTATCAATTCCCGATATGATTCTATAATATATCATATCCAATCATCTAGAACCATATTCCCCGATATACGGAGTCCCCATCCACAATGGCCTCCCCGTTCCACATCTCTCGACACGAGCAAGTCGAGCTAGAGCGCAACGAAGCCTTCCGAGTAATGCGCGAACAGCTCCGCCGCCAAGAATGCGGCATGGAGCGACCGAGTTTCTGCGCCGGCCATCGCCACGCCTGCACCGCCGCCGAACAGGAAACCTTCCGTCTCCACCGCGATATCATCCACACCCTCCTCGTCCCTCTTTTCCTAATCAACCACCAAGCCGAGCGCATCGCCGCCCGCACCCTCCCCAGCCAGAAAGGCGCCGAGCCCGAACGCGCATTCCGCGGCGAAGCCCGCAGCGCCTTCGCCTGGCTGAACTGCATCCTCACCGAGGAACACGACTGGTACCTCACAGCCCGCTGTCCGGCGTGCATCGTCCAGCACGTGCTGCACTCGGAGCCGACGATCCGCTTCGTCACGGTCGCCTCGCAGCTCGCGGGCACGCGTTCCGGCTTCCAGTGCTGGCTGAACGCCCTCGAGACCGCTGTCTGCGAAGACCCCTTCTGGGGCGATGCTTTCTGGCCGGATATCGAGGAGCGCGCGTCCCGTCTGACGGACGGCGTGCAGCAGCTCGTCCGGCAGTGCTACGAGCTCAGCACGACCCTCGATAACCCGGCTCGGGTGAACCCGTCGCTGGGCAAGACCCCCATGCCTATCTACGGCAGTCGCTCCACCATCCCCCTGAAGCCGTCTAGTCTCGCGCGGAAACAGGTCCGGCTGACGCGCGAGGAGCAGAGATACCGCGCTTCGCTGCGGAATTGCTCGCAGGAGATGAGACAGCCGCTGGCCGGCTGTACTACTGCGACTCAGTCTCGGCGCCGGTCGCTAACTTCATGAGGAGCTTCGTTGGGCTATGGTGACTGCTGCCATATGCATTTTTTTTTTCCCCTCTTACTCTCAGCCCGGTGGTTTTAGACCGGGGCTGTTTTCCAGGTTGGCCTTTTGCTGGTTGAACCATTCGGGGTTCTAGAAAGGATCTACGGACCTTCGCAATCTACGTCCAGAGAGCCTATCGGCTATCGGAAATTGGCATCCGAAAATTTCCCCGATCTCTCACACATGGCACTCCCCAGTGTTGCACGCGACCGAGACCAGATTCTCGAGATGCAAGGGTCTGCGCGGATCTGGAGTCCGCTGTGGTGATGCAATCGGGACCGGAACCGTGGATAATCGAAGTAACCATCGCCTCGGGGCGATGGAGATATTCCATGGAATGCGTCGGCGATCGGTCTCTATGGCCGGGATGATGTGATTTGTTGATCATGTCGAGTGCACATAGTGATATGATAATCTAATATTAATCATCTTATTTCAAGCGCTTCTATCATATGCAAGTAATATCGGCTGACGTGTCCTTATATATATTAAACCGAAATGTGCCGTCCCATCCACGGATGCCAAATTCTTAAATTGCGAATTCGTACCCATAGATGGACAGACACCTCAAATTAATAGTGGCAACACTCTAGGTGAGACAGTGGAGTCCGCCGGAGATGGGAACAGGGAAGTGAACCAGATCGGGGCGCACGGTGGAAATTATAAAACGGTCCCAACGTCCAGATCGGACTGGACTGGATCTGAATCTGAAATGTATGGGGTTGCCTGTCATGGTGCCACCCCGAATCCAGGGTTAAGAATTCAGGGTCTTCCAACTGCGAACTTGCTGCGAACTAGCGTATATAGAAGCTAGACGTAGATCTATATATATATACTTAGGCTTATATGTGTATAGCCTTTATGTATGTGATATGCGTTGGCAAATGAGTGCCGATGCCCAACTCACCGGAAGCGGAATATCGTATGCGTACACTGGCAAAGTCCTCAGTACCTCGTCCAGGCCCAGGCTCCACATGCGTTCTATGGTACTGGCGACTTGTGAAACCCAAGGCTTAAGCCGCATTAGGGAAGAGATATGTTGAAGCAAGAGAGCTGCTCGAGTCTGGCTCGGGTAATGAGCAATTCATTTGCAGTGTCATCTGGAGTATCAAGTATATTCGGATCCTGTGATTTTCAGGTATTCTGGCCTCGACTTGCACCACCTGAAAATGATCGTCAGCCCCGTGGAGCCAAGACGAAAGCCTAGACTGGCGATATTTTATACTTGTCCTCCACGCTGCATACTCGCTATTGGGCGTTGTATTTTTTGATAATTTACGTCTATTAGATTAAGGGTATTGAATAGTATCTATATAAATTCAATATCCCTTACAGCAAAAAAAAACGAACGTAAAAAGGTGGAAACTGATGACTCCATGACTTGGACGGTCTAGACTGTCCCGACCTGAAGAGTCTGGCCCCAGCCCTTGCCCCAGTCGGTACCCGGTACTTGGTCTAGTGCCTGTTCGCCCATACTATTCTCGTGTACCCGGTACCCACTTTTCCCTTCCCGTCCATTTCCATTCGATTCACGCCCTCTTTTGCTTCTTCTTCTTCTTCTTCTTCTCTTTTATCCCTTCTTTTCCTAACAAGACTCAATCATTTCCCCTCCCTCCTCTCATTAACGTCGATCTCTTCAGTGCCTCAACCTCCAACTTCCACTCCCACGCTCGGACCCGGCCATCATCTTTTGGTCATCCTTCGATCATCCGACGCATGATTCATGACCGCTGCCATCTGCGCCCGGATAACAAAGACTGGATGACACCCTCATGCAATGCACAGTACTGGCCCGGCACTCCCACACTTGACGATCACACCATGCATGTCCCACCAACAGTGAAACTCGACACCAGAGCACACCTCCCCCAGAACTCAGATATACAGGAAACTTTCAACCCCGGGAGGATCCGCCGACGAGCTTCACAGGGGTCTCTCCGAACAAGACCGTCACCGGTCTCTCGCTTTCTCTCCAAGAGTAGCGTGGCCGTGAACTTCCCATCGTGGGATCAACGGTCCTCGCCTAGTTCACCAGGTTCGCCGTACCGTTTGGATTCTCGCACTCGGTCGGTCGACTCTCGTCTTCGTCTTTCAACCACCGTGTCTCGCGGGCCGAGGCCTTTGGCTCCGTCGCCGTCTTGGAACGCGCATTATCAGGAATACCCCGCTATATTACCCCCCACGCCGCCGGAAGAGGATATCCACGTTGCGTGGAATCCCAAGTCCGAGATGATGTTGTTTGACGCGCACTCCCACCATCCGAGGTCTATGGCTATGATGGACGATAACCAGAGCGTGGACAATTCCTCCGCGACCGGTGCTTCGGACACATTCAGCAGCCCATCAGATGGGAGATCCTCCAGCTCTGGAGGCAGCCCTGGGCCCCACGATGATATGGACTGCCAGCAGGACATTGGCTCATGGCTGGATCATGGTATCAACTTGACTGGTAAGTTTTTTTTTACATATTCATACTGCAGGGCCGGTCACTGACTTTTCCAGCTTCATCACTTGCCCTTTGCAAGACAGGCGGCGAGGCCGTCAAAATCGTTTCCCAGACTCTTCCATACCCTAGGACATCTGATCAGGCAGCGTCAGTACCGAAAACCGACAGTGTTTTTACCTCTATGGTCCAGGCAGTTCACAACCACTTGCAACCTGGCCAATCACCCTATATCAACGTCACCCACGCAGTACCGGAGCAATTCAGCCTTTCGAATCTGCCTCACTCTCCTCCTAGCACTCCTCGTTCTCCGACTGCCGCCGAGGAATACTTCAACGCCACGGTTTTCTCCAGTGCGGCAGTTGTGGGTGCTTACCATGACTACAGTGGACCCCTCCAACGGCAAATGTCCCACGCTCCGATGCCCATTGTCCCCCCTCGCAGCGTTCACATCTCAGTCCTCGAGCGCTATCTCCCTCCAACCTCTGCCCAAGAGTACCGTGATTTGTTTTGCCGTACCCGTCCGTCTTTCCTCGTTGATCGTCTGAGTGAGCTATCACCGAATGGCGGCTCCCTCCTCTTCGTGTACCCGACCAAGAAAGGTGCATCAACCTTCAAGTCCCAATACTTGGGCCCCATCCTCGACCCCCTTCTCCGCCAACTCGTGGTGGTGAATGAGTTGTCCGCAGACGTGAGCCGCTACCTCGGCAAGCTCTCATCCGTCTCCCAGATGGACGACTTCGCCACCATGAAGGCGAACATCGTGGCGCTCTGTGAATCATTGAGCGACAACGATTCATCTTCCCGGTTTCACGTGACCGATGCAGGCCGCGGAGACACCCACCTCGACCGCAATCTCTGGGCCGAATGGTTCATCCACCAGGAAAAGCCCCGCATGAAGGAACTCCTCAATCTGTACTGGCAAAACGGCCGCCGTGCATCTAAGAGGACAAGCTCCGGTTGCTCCATGATGGGCAATAAAGAAGTCACACCTTCCGGGCTCCTAAGTGAAATCTGCGACGGCATCCGCAAACGACGCTATAACGAGGACAACGAGCCTCGTGATGGTATCGAGCTTGGTGTCTTTGTGATTCGTCGAACGAATTAGATCGCAGCATTGCTAGATCGCTTTTCCTCCTTTTTCCTCGACTCCTATTTCGAATCCCCACCTTCGAATCCTCACCCCTTTCATTTCCACCACCCCTTCTTCCCCAATAGCATATTTTAACACACGGCCTTGACAAAAGATGACATGGGACCCATGGAGGTGTCCCCGGTGTTGGATTTCGATTTTCCGGTGCGAAGTAATATTTTCGCACCTTGCATTACTCGTTTGGGGGTTCCATTTCCCCGCGTGAACATTTTGAATGAACTATGAATACCCCGGTGTTGGCGATTCGGGTCTTATATGACGTTTTGGACCTTTTTTTTTTTTCTTGTCTTGATGATGGATATAAATATACACGATTTAGTGGGAATATATCTGCTATTAACAACATTCTTTTCTGTAATCTAGGATATCACTGGAATATGTATGTTGTACTCCGTATCTGCAGGGATCATGCTTATGGTTTCGTTAGGCTCCCATTAGGCATCACCGAAATTACATGGTAACTATAGCTCATCTCATAACTTGGTCTATGGCTTTCATTGCGGACAACTACCATTTGTGCCGACGGCGCCGGATCCGACGCCCCCCTCGATCGGGTTTGGCGTCCTCATCGGCCCCCGTTCCGGTTTAGCGTGGCCAGATGCAATTTGGCGCCGCTCCATCCCTAAAATGGCACTAGTCCCCGCCACTTCCTCAACCAGTTAGACACATCCTGAACGGGTTTGGCGGCTGCCGCTTTCCCCGAATCGGTTATTGCTTGCCCCACAATTAGAGTCGCCATTGTGCGTAGAAGTCCTGCCGGAGGTATGGCGATATGTCCAATGAAGATATAAAAGCCACCGAAGACAAAATGCTCTTAGGGGCACTGGATTAGAGAGAAAGCGGCATGGGAACCCAGTCCCTATTTATATCTTGACAGGATCCAAAAGGGGGCTCCTGACCTACGAACTAGGCTCAAAATGCGGCTCTGTCCACGGCCACACATACTGATGGGCTTTCTAGCATACAGCTGAAAGTCCGTTGGCTGTGACTTGAAAATATCTCTAGGGTTGTGATAGCTTGTGCACTAGCGTGCGCCTATTTGATTATTTCTCGAAGGAGCTCAGCTCATGTATACTACACTCACCATTTGGGGGATAGATCAACACGTAATCTCCTTCAGGTATCACCACGCAGCATCATTGGTTAAGGCCAGTGCCAGGGCTCGAGAATGACAGCGTACATACAGCTGAGTGCGTCGGAAAGTTTGAGTTAAAAGAGGGGAACTCTATCACTTAGCAGGCCAGTGCAGATTTCTTAGCGAATGAGAGCAAGGTATTCGAGGGGAAAAGAGACTAATACCTCACTTTAGAGCAACATTGACCAGAGCGGGGTGCACGGCGCGAGTCTAATACAGAGATAGCCATACTGTGATCATGTTTAAGTCTCTACTAAACTAGTTACAACAGTCTACCCTATAGACCCTATGAAGATTCACCCACCTCCACTTTGTTTTTCTGGGCGCATAAGTAGCGTGGTATATAATTCAGTATCTTTACAGATTCAAAATAGTTTAATATCCAAGCAATGGTGCTCTCAGCCCTAAATTTAATATATAGTAGGGCCCCCGAGCATCACTCACTGCCTCACCAGGCTTACAGACTGATCTGGAGCCTAGAGATGATCTCACTGATCACACTGTCAGCTACTATGACATGGAGATCGGGTATGGGCAATATCCCTGTGGAAATGAACACGAAGAAACTCCAGGTACATATGGAGGCGGCCTAGCGAATGCGGGAAGAGTGGAGAGATACATGTGGCTCTCAACTGAAACTGCACAGAAGTTAAAGATGAACTTGAGGTGCTCTACCCAGGTGCGGATACTGGTCTTTTGTATGGCGATGATGAACTCTATTCCTGGTCTTCACGCCGTATACAGCCCATGGATTGGTAGTATGCAGGTTTCGATATGTCGAATACAGTCAGTCCCTTTGATTTTCGAGTATTACCTGCCGGATATTCGCTAGCTTAGTTACCGATAGATATCCAAGGTACAATAGCTGTGATCAATTGCGAGGAACATTAGTAGGAACATCAATAGGAACATATCAGAACAAACAACAATAGAAAATGGGAAAACGGATAATATATACGAATCCATTGTATTTACCTATTATATTTCCAAATACTTCTCTTAAGTTAGTACGAAATCCCTTTCCTCTTCTTATCTCCTACCTCACTGTCTATTCTCCGGGGCGGCCAAACATTCTGCCGTTCAATTCAACCGTGATCCACCCCTCCCATCTCATCTTCCTTCACCAACTTAATGCCATCTACCACTCTTTCTCGCCCACCTTCGCCACATACAATGTCTTACCCGAACCCTCCGCCCCTCAGCCCTGGCGGCGGGGCTGGCGGCGCACCCTCAAAACGCGACAAGCGACGCACTGCGCTCCAGGAGCGGCTCCAGGAATTGACGAGTCAGTTCAGCAATAACCGGGACATCCAGTTTCGCCAGCAGTTGCACGCCCTCCAGTGTGACATGACTCTGATCAACAATGCTGATCCTTACGTGACGGGACCGCTCCCGGACTCAGCGGAGAGCATTGCCTCGCTCATTGAGGAGACGATTGGCGGCGGCAGCAAGTTTGCGAAAGAGATGGCTGGCCTCGCTGGAACCTGGTATTCCAGGTTTGTGCAGGATGTTAATGAGATCAAGGAGAGGAGGGATGCAGAATTGGTTAAGGCCATGGTGAGTTGCTTATTTTTCTCATCTATAAGGAGTTTTCGCTAATCAGTACTTTTTTTTTTTCTTATACAGAATAACTACAACAACACCATGGAACGACAACAGCGGGACCGTGATTTCCGTACTTATTTCGCTCAAGAAGAATTCCGTCATCTGTCTGCTACCCTTCGAGAGCGATTGGTGCAGAATATCTCCGGAAAGCGCGCCCGTCTGATGCGTGAAAAGGAGCAGCTCGACATTGCCGACACGAATGCCCTCCTCCTCCACCCCAACCAGTTCAGTATCACGAACCCTGCCAGCCCTGGTGGTATCCACGGCAACCGCAAGACCACTCGGCACACCCGTCACCGCGTTGACCTCGACGAGTTGGGCAACGGTTTCATGTCCGAGTTGCACAAGCGCAAGCGGAAGGCTCCGGACGAGGACAATGGGTCGCCTGCGCTGGACGCAGGCGATGCTACCCCCGCGAAGCGCAACAAGACCGAGGCCGCAAAGGAGCAGGTGGCACCCGCCTACTCGATTCACTCGCTCTTCACCGACAAGGAACTCAACGCACACGCAAACCAGGCACACCTGGCGGCTGTCCATTTCTTCTCTACATCCAAGCGCCCAGATCACGGAACCGGCGCGGTGACGAATGGTAACAATACCGACGCGGATGAGACACCCGAGGGCACAGGCCACGAAGATAACGGCACCCCAAGTGCGGCGGATATGATGCGCACGGCTAGTCACAATTTCCATGCTACCCGATCTACCCGCACAACCGCCGCGCACAGTGCTCTGAGCGCCCTGGCTGATCTGGCCGATAAGCCCGCCACCCGCCCGATCCTCCCCTACCACGTCCTCTCCAATCACCACGCGCGACCCAACGGCAACGCGCCCCCATTGACTGCCCTGATGAACGAGGAAGTTGACGACGACTGCGCTCGCATCAGCCGCCTCGCTGCCAAACCATCTAATTGGATCGACACATCTCTAGTCGAACTCGTGGCGGCACCTCTTCCAACCGCAGAGGAGGTCGATGGTCACCCGTCAGATCCTGCCATCTTCAGCCAACTGCACCCGGATTTCGCGGCCCCAATGGGTGTCGACTGGACTCCTACCGTCTACAACCCGGGCTACGAGATGTTCCAGCCTGCGGCCATGGAACGCGAGCGCAGTCGCAAGCGTACCCGCAATCACTGAGGGATACGCGCATGAAATTTCGGATGTACGTTAAGATGGGATGGATGGTGTTTACCGCAGGTCGCGGTCATGGATTACCCTTTATTGATCATATTAGCTATGCTGTGAGGGATGGACCTCGGAGGAGTTTGGGATTTGAATTTTTTCTTTTTCTGTGACTATTTTCTTTTTCTCTTTTTCGGACTGATGTTCGCCCCGCTGGGCGTTGGGGAACACGCATAGCACTTCGTTTCTAGGTTCCTTGCCCCTATGTTGGGCAGTACAATTTACACGGATACCTTGTTTTTCAAGTCTGTAACTTGGTTTTAGGCGGTTGTCAATCTATATCATAGTCTCGGCCATTCGCGAGGAGGATGTATGCAGCTTATCCCCGGTGTTTCTTCCCCAGATGGCAATTGTGTCGATGACAGGCTTGAGGGCAACCCTTTAGGGCTATCTTGCCTTCAACCACCTCGGATTCCCTCCATCAAACTAACCTTCAATACAACTCCGAGTCTCCCCCAAGATATACTATCCAGGAGTCGAATAGTAGGTTCAACTGGGGCATGGACTGGCTGATGTTCTATACTGATATCGACTTAGGGCTAGTATCCACCTCATCATCATGACAAAAACGGAACTCATCACCGACTATTATAACTATTCTATTAAGCGGATTCTCCAGATATTTCCAAAACTACAGCAAAACAACATCCCAAGCACCAAACCACCCTTCTACCCTTCTATCTTATCTTCATGATCCGGCGCGCCCTCGCCATCCACACCCCCATCCCAAAACCAATGACAACACGACGAGCAAAAGCCGAAACCGCCAATCCCCTCATAAGCGGCAACATCAGACCAACCTTCCAAGCCTTCAGCCAAGACGCCGCAGCCCCAAACTTCCACAGCCGCATCCTCCCCGCCATAAAACACGACCACCTCGAACTCGAAGCCCACAGCCGCAAACTTCTCATCTCAACAGACCCAGACGAGCAAACCCGCTTCCAAAACCAATTCACCTGGGAGCTAGCCCGCCACCTCGTCGGCGAGGAACTCGTCGTCTACCCGGCGCTGATCGACTCCCTCCCAGACGGCCAAGGCATCGTCGATAAAAACAGACTCGAGCATCATGGCGTCAAGCACCAGCTGAAAGCGTTCCAGGATATTTCGTCTACGGACCCGCGCTTCGTGCCGACGCTGCAGGGCCTTATGCGCGATTTCGGTATTCATGCGAGACATGAGGAGGATGTGGATCTGCCTAGGCTTGAGGAGTTGCTGAGTAAAGAGGAGAGTGTTGGGTTGACGAAGTCGCTGGATCGGATTAAGATGTTTGTTCCGTCGAGGGCGCATCCGATGGCGCCTACGGAGCCGTTCTTCGAGAGTGCTGCTGCCCTTCTGGCGGCGCCGGTGGATTTGTTGGCAGATTTGTTTAGGAAGTGGCCTGATGGGAAGTAGAAGAGCTCGTAGGTTTGTATCGCTAGGGGGTTTGTGAGAGTATGTCTAGGGAATTCTGATATATTGGATACTGATACTGATACTGATATGATATGAAACTAGATTTAGATATGCCAGTCCATTCTATCCATTCAACTACTAATTAGAATACTCCAGAATTGTGAACAATACAAATTAACCTCTATCTTTTCAACCCTACACTTAGAAACCATGTCGTCATTAAATCATCCCTCCACAGCCAAAACTGTCGATCCCGTCGCGCCCAACCGTTGCCCTGAATAACTATAACGCTGCAAGCGACGTAGCCTCCCCAATCGATTCGCAGTCTCGATCGCAGACTGCTGCACCTCATCATCACCCGACGAAGATCGCCGCCGTTTCCACGCCTTACGGAACTGGTGCTGTTCATCGTCCTGCTGTCTGTGCCGCATAGACAGAAACCCATTATGGGCCTCCTTTTCTTCGCTGAGGGCCTGGACCTGAACCGACAAAAATTAGTTCATAGTTCGTTATCTCTCCTGTCGGGACTCAGACTCAGAAATGTGATATCGAACTCGATTGCATGGAACAATACAATAGTAACGTAGAGAAAAAGAAAAAAGAAAAAGAAAGCAAAAATAGTCGCCAACATACATAGGTCAACCACACCTCCTGCTCGGAACTCCACGCCTTCTGACACCTCCCCAGCTGTCTCTTCGCATGCACAAGCTCCCTCTCCTGCTCGGCCGTCCACCGGTCCCGACTGCGGATAATACTCGCCCAACTAACGGCGCGATCAAGCTGGGCGCGCGTCGGACGCGCCTGGCTGGAATAGTGCACCCGGCACTCGGAAGCCGGGCCCGACGCCGGTCCCGGGATATTGTCCGGCGTGGATGATAGTGATTGGGGGGTGGGTGCGTTGTGGTGTGCGTGAGTCTTCACCGCTACCTGCACGGGGCCGTGGACGTCACGGTGCATGAAGACGGTTCCATTGTGCTGGTCTTCGGCGTGGGGACTGATGTCGGAGTCTGAGGAGCCGGGATTCTTTTCATCAATATGGATTTCCAGCTCGGGGGATTTGCCTTTCAGACTTGTTCGGCGCTTCCAGGGGAGCGGTAGCGGTGGTAGGGCTCGATAGACGATTGTGAAGACTGACATGGTTGGGATCTCGACACACATAGACTATATGTATGGGAAAGGAATAGATGAGATGAGCGACGTATAGAGCTACGTTACTTGATATTCGTCTCTGGGAACGGTCTGCTGCCCATATTCGCTGCTACCAACCCTTGCTTTTATAAATGTTCCGGTGTCGCCTCCCATGTGGTACTTCGCGATCTAGCCAGACCGACTCTCAAGGGCGAGAACCCGTGCAGGGACACCTCGCAGGAACCTCGCACAGAGGTGGGGACTGCGAGGCTCTCCGGCTTCTGCTTGGCTGCCCACGCGAGAAGTATACGATCGTGCAGGAAGCGCGGGTTGGCGTGGTTGGTCTAGATGGCGGAGGACTGCAGGGTTGGTCGGGACTTCAATGTAGATTGTGTTTGCTTCTGGGACGGTTTGACAGTTTGAGGGTTTGGTTGTACAGTTGTTTCATTAGGAGGAGACAAAGTGGGTTTGGATTGACGCTGACGTTGACTAGCGGGTACGAAGGAAGTACAATGAGTTGGACTGAGCTCAACTCATGCGATTAATGTTTATATCCCTACTCTGTCAGATACTCGGGGAAATAAGGGATCTCGATGCAGCAGACCTCCATAGTTGGCTGGATCCATGTGCTCCAGATGCAATATACACATGGTGTTCGCAGTTGAAGTCAAGGATCCCCTTGCGGGATTTGGTACTTTCGCACTTGGTCAAACTTGGAAGTATACAGTCCCACATTCATGTCCAACTGACAAGGCTAGAGAATAGAGAAAGACGCCTAAAGTAATTACGGGCACAATAAACCCTCCAAAACAGCCCAATGCTGCACACAAGCCTAACCAATAACCGTGAGGGAATCATAATCATAACAAGAACAGACGTATTCAAAACAAAACCATGACGCCAAATGCTCATCGGATATCCAAAAAATGTACATGAGACAAAAAGAAGTGGGCAAAAGAAATATACATTCATCGCCATGTATCCACAGAAGCACCCCGGTTGGCCTTGGCCTTTCTTTCCTCTCGGATCTGCTCGCCAATAATGATGCTAATGAGTCTCCGATGCAGATCGGCTTCTGTCCAATCGATCTGTCCGCTGCCACCATATTGGATATCAGCCCGAGCAAGCTCCTGAGCAAAGCGATCGATAATGGCAAATTGAATCTCTGTGATGGGCACCCCGTGATGACCATCGGAGGTCCATATCCAATCACCGATGATGGCAGCCCGCCCTGGAGAATCGTGATATTCAAAGTGCTCGGGGTATCGCTTGGCAATTCGGTAGATACGACAAAGCGCGGCGTAATGCTCATCGGAAAAGTATCCGAAGACAGCAAGTGGTCGTGGCCCTGGGGATGCCCCATTCTGGTGGTTCACTGGCTCTACATCTTCGTTCTCTAATGGATCTTGCGAGACACCACGCCCAGATACCGGCTGCTCTTCTTCTCGGAGGTCCCGAGAAACACTTCTCTCATTCATCGGAACCTCCTCCTCTTCCACGGTAGGATGAGGATCTTGCTGGATCTGGGGAGACTGGGATGGTGATGGCTGTCTCCAATTGCTCGCCGGTGATTGGCTCGTTTGCTTTGAGAGCGGCTCATCCTGGAGATGTCCCTCAAGCTCCTTCGCAGATTCAATGCTGGCCATTTCCTCTTCATCTTCGAATTCAGATGCTTCCTCCGGAATAGTACTAACACTCGAGCTTCGGCCACGGGTCGGGGCTTTCAGCCATTGCGGGGTGAAACTGGTTATTTTACTGAACCAGGATGATCCTGGCTCCTCTTTGTTGAGCTGACGAGGTTGCGGGGTGGAGGCAGAATCCACGTTGGCAGATTCCGATTGACCGAGAGCGGCGCTAGAAACGCTGCTGCTGTCGTAGTCTTCTTCCAACTGCTCTTGTATAGGCGGGCTTTGTATAGGCTTCGGAGATTTCTTCCCATCAAGTAACGCGATTTGTGGACTGTGGATCCGTGGGTTGGGAGTATCCGGGCTGGAATGGGAGAGAGGTTGTAAACGAATGCGCGCTGGAGTGCGCGATACCGGATCCTTCATGACAGAATTATTGATTGGTGAATTCTGTGTCCCTGACGGGCGGGCGAGTAAACGAGGCGTACTCGTTCCATTGTAATACCGTGCGCGGTTTGGTGTATCCTCTTCTGCAAGCAAAGCAGACAAATCGACCTTTTGCTCACGGAGCTCGCGGACCTTGGACGGTCCGAAGCGCGCTACATAATTCTGCTCTGAGGTAGGGTAAGGAGATGAACTCAGGTAGTCTTTACCTGCGGAAATCGGGGCAATATTGCCCAAAGGACGTGCAAGCGGGTTCGGATGAGACCGGACATCATCATCCTCGACGTGTTGTGAGACATGGCTGTGATCATTCGCTTCAAGTTGCCAAATGTCGTCATAACCATCATCCTCATCTTCCAAGGGCTCGGGCTCGGGCTCGGGCTCGGGCTCAAAGTCTTGGGGCACATATGGCGCTGGTTCTGACGCTGGTTCTGGCACGGGTGCAGGTGCAGAATCGTTGTGCTCTTCATCAAACTCATTTCCGTTCTCATATTCAAATCGTTGTTCATGTTCAGGTTCGATGCCCCGATCCTCTTCCGCCGCATTATCATCGCTATCAATATAAACGACGGATTGTGAGTTTGCAGCCGTCTGAGCCTGGCGGCTGACTGCTTCTCGCTCAAGCTGCCATTGTGCCTCCCGCTGTGCCTTCTGGGGGGACACCGGGCTTTGCTGAATGAAGTTGTTGAGACTGGAACGTGACGGTTGGATGTACCGCTCCTGCTTCTTGATCTCGTCTTCAAAGGGTCGATCCTGATCCTGCTCTTCCGATTCTTCGTCATTGAAGCCATTATATTGACGTTCTTCCTGTTCTTCCTGTTCTCCTTGTTCTTCCTCGAGACGTTCCTCCTCACGACGAGCAGCCGCATGATCTGCTGCTATAGCCGCAGCCTTCTCTTCCTCGGCGAGCATCCGGCGCATAGCAAGCTCCTGTCCTAGCCCCATAGCAGCTCGGAGTTCCCGCTGCGTTTCAGCGTTGAATGTGCTAAAAACACCCTCCAACCGACGTCTTTTGTGACGGGCATTACTCTTACCAGACCACTCGTCTTGTTGCGGCTTAAAGGGACCTTGTAGGGCCAAGCTAAGTCGAACAAGTTTAGCCAAACTGGTGAGTGTCCTCTTCTTTGGAACAATTGTTGATTTGGCAGGAGACGATGCGGCAGGGAGCTCAGGATAGGCGATCTCATTCACGTAGTTAACGGATTGCCGCTCGATCGCATGTGCAGTGTACTTCTCCGGAATATGGGTGCTTGGAATTTTGTATAGCCCAGAATCTAGGCCCGTAGTGACTGGACTGGATGCCTTTTCAGCACGAGAATCACCTCGAAGATCTTGGATCGTCCCGGGAAGTTTGCGTCTCAACCGTTCTCCGACTTCCTTCGGTTTGGGACCGCTGTTCGTCGTAGCGCTGGAGCCGAATCCGTGCTGCTTGGCTGACGGGAGCGTATCAAGGGAAATCATAGTGAATCCTTCACTTTCCATGATAGTGTCGAATTCATCGTACTCGTCCGCGGGATCTTCAACGGGATCGGTTTCAGCATGGTCGGTCTCCGTCCTTGTGAAATGATCCGAGTCGGCTTGTCGGGTTTGATTTTCTTCATCGGCTAGCGAAGATGTGGGGGTCGGAGTAGGATATGTGCGCGATTGGGGGCTAGCGGTATTGGTATTACGAGAAGCTCTCGATGACAACATAGCTCTCTCGCGTGTCGGTGATGGCATTTTAGAAGGCGTGGAGTGGATATTCTCATCATCCAAAAAGTGATGTTCCGTAGCTCCGATAACAGGTGTCTCCAAACTCGTTCGGCCGTAATCACGGCGAGTATTGTCGAGATTGGGTTCTGTTGGATGGAGAAGCTCTGCATTTGATATCTCCGAGTTCCCCCAAGAGTCGTCATCGGATTCCACATCCCCTATGAGATTCAAGGGACTGGCGTTTGCATTACTTCCAGCAAACGAATCCGTCGGACTGAACCGTTGTTGGCTTCGGCTAGCGTCACTAGTGAGGGCATCTGTGGGGCTGAATCCTCGGTGGCCCAGACTAGCATCACTAGGTATTGTATCCATCGGACTGTATTCATGCTGGCCTAAGCCAGTTTCATTGGTCGTGGTGTCCATTGGACTGAATTGCTGGTTGTGACGGGCATCACTATTTGGAACGATATCCATCGGACTAAAGTGGTGGTCATATTCGATAGTCGGCGTTGCTTGGTCACCCAGCAACTGGAAATCCTGTGATTTGGGCCTGGGCGTGCCCCGTGGTCGACCTCTTTTGCGTGGTTGAGAGTCACCAGCTTGTGGTCCAGGAGTATGCCCCGGTCCAGGTGTATTCCCCGGCCCAGGTGTATGTCCAGGGCGAGGGGTACGCGCAGCAAACGGGGACAAACTAATGTCAGACTTTCGAGGACGCCCTCGCCTCTTGTACTGCGTTTTCTCCTTCAATGGACTCCTCTCATCCTTTAATGGTATCATCGTTGTTATGGCCGAGGGCTTTAATCGTTTGCGCGACGGGCTACCCCGGTTCTCGTCATCTTCGTCTTGTGTCGCTTCCAGCGTGAGTCGGATGCGCCATGGGCTGACATTTCCCTCCTGAAGCTTTTCCGGAGAGAGTGACCTTTGTCGACCACCATTAAACTTCATTGCTGGCGACCCGGGGAGTATGACATCTTTGAATTGAATCGAATGCGCGCTTTTTGCGGGACTGAGGCTACCGCGCGGTCGCGGTCGCTTGGCCGGAGTCCGTGATTTCGCTACCATAGGAGACATCCAGCTTTGGCGCCCTGCGAATGGTTTGATCGGTGATGAGATCAAGTACTGGGCATCGCCCGGAGGACCTAGGATATCGGGGGAGGAGCTCTGGCTGCGCGACGAGGCCGACATGGCGGACTCATGCGATGGAATCTCGGGAGGCACGCGTGCCACCAAAGGGGTGGAAGAGCGCACGCTAAGGAATGCAACAATGAAAAAGTGCAGTCGTCTCGTAACTATTCACAGGCCTACTTTATGATACATAAATAAGAGAGAAAACGCGGGGCAAGCCATAAACAAGTCTCCCGATGCGGTACGAAAGAGCGGTCCTCGAGGTGGTTAGGTAAGCATCTCCCTAAACAACCCTTTGGAGTTCTATTATTGGACACGATCTTCTCTTCCCCCTTTGTGTCTTGAAACATAAGTGGAGATGTGACAATAGGAAATATTTCCTCGGCTTGCCATCGACCCAATTCTTTACGGAGTACAAATCGACGTCATTCACACTGGGCACTTAATTCAATGTTACACCGCAAGCTTCAACGACCAGATGCATTTGCACATCTTCCTTGGAGATTCCCGACTACCTTGTTCCTCTGATATGCCAGTAGGACATTCGCGGCACGTCTTGGCCCATGACAACCGGCAAGACTACCATTTGTGTATTCACGTCGTCCAAAACCCGGCGGTCGGACAAGACCAACCCATAGGTGATATCAGCCAACCCAAAGCCAAAGTCTCGATGATATTTAAATAACCCGTATAGGGTACTGGTATTGTACGCATATATTAATGTTGATCAACTCATACTGCGCACATTATTTGCATTGTCACACTACCAGCCTTTTCGGGTGAAGGAGCCTTCCCCATCTTCATCGGACATGAATTTGGTGATGCTGAGGAGTGAGTCTTGGGAACCCTAAAGAACCATTTCCTTGAAGCGCCTCGCGCTGCGCGCATGAATCGAATCAGCTTCCAGCGTGCAGAGGTGGTCGAATACGTGTTGGCGTATCAGGTACATGTATAGCTGGCTACAGAAATGTGATTCTGCCGTCATTGTAATCGCTACTAAGTTGTCAGATACCACTTTTCACTGGCGATATTCGAGACTTCGAATTTGGCTCAAATTGTGGCAAAGAGCCGAAGCCAACGCGACTCTATAGTTGATTTGTCGACATTGGATGTATTCATAGTTTGGGTCCAACAAATTCTATCGCGTATCTTGTCTCAAATTGAATAGTTGTTTAAGATATGAGAGTATAGAAATAATTATTAACTCTGAGGTGATGAAGTGGGCTGCCAATCCACGGATTTCAGGTCCTTAAAATGCCATCTAATCCATGCTTCCCACAACTAACCTCGAGCTTATACATCTCGGCGTTTCCTATCTAATACCATCAGTAGCAAAGCAGTATTGGTAGAAAAATGTGAGGGCTGGTTACCTGTTGAGGTGAGAACACTAGATATCTGACAATTATCAATGTGGCCCCGGGGAGTTGCCGCGGTAGTCTTTTCATATGTCTTTTCAGTTGTCTTTCTTCTCTCTCATTTTTTACAAATGTGAAATTGACCTTCCTATAAACTTTTGACCAATTGCTTTAATTGAGCGCGCCCGGGCTCATTATATTCACGGAGCTATAACTTCCTAATTAGGCTTAGTAGTAGATGCTTTCCAATATTGAAGGCATTTTCATTGCTGGAAGGTGTCACATGATCCCCATTATGCTGTATGCAGATAGTTTCTTATATTCTTTATTTAGTCAAATGTACTCTTTCTTATTCAAGAACGACCTGGAATCTCACACTACATACATATTCATCCACGCATAAAAAATCCACGATGTCTTTTATATCCAGGGATGACTGGGCAAGTATTCTGACCCCTGACGATGCGGTAAATCTGCAGGCATCAGGGCTGGCCAGCCCTCCTCTATATGATGGCACCCGCCGAATTCATAAACGACGCTTGAATAGATCCAGCGACGAAGAAGAACAACATCTCCCGCTGACCCCCACATCAACCGCGAGCTTCAGGAGGCTATTATGGATCCTAAGTTTCAACATATCCGTCTAACCGAAACTTGTAAGTTCTGGGTTCAGGACACTATTCAGTTACGACACCGGGGGCTACGGGCGATACAAGAAGCTTCTCGTAGGCGTGATATGGCTAGTCAGCGGGAAGCTTCCAGACCTGGATGACGATCGATATCGGTGGTACCTTGGTTGTCACACGAAACTGCTTTGTCTCCCGCTGTAACAAGTGCAGCTGCAAATGCACCGGGGTACAAAACTCTATACAAGGGTATTGACCAAGCTTAGATTGATAGTCTATTCGGCAATGATAGCAGCGTTGACTTTTCATGCCTTACATCCGCGCCACCTACTGATTTCTCGGGACGACACGCAGATATTTACTTTGCTTTTGAGCGAGAAGTGGCCGAATATTATGCCTACTATGCTAAACGCCGCAGCATATATAGCGCGACTGTCATTATTCACATCACTATCCCGAACTCGGTTCTGGAGTCTCTCCCTGCACCCGATATCCAGCGTATTTATTGGCCTAGCGCAGAGTGGAAGTCGCTTATCTTAACTTGTCGACGAAGGGAAAAGGTCCCGTCTAATCTCCGCAAGTATCAACTGGCGAAGCTTGTGATTGGCACCATTTGTGGCAAACCGACCTATGGTTTCGGCAATATGCAATCTCCAGATGAAGTCGCGGAGAGGATGGTTCTTAAAACTAAAGATGGACGTAACGCCGTCTAGTTCTTTTTCAAAGGGGACGATGGAGATACGTCCAGCAACGTTGCGGTCTTCCCTCTGACGACACGGGAGTTTGAGGATTGGCGTGACACTGTCTAGTTGCTTGTGCGGGATGTTGATTCTTGTTTCTTTGAGAACTCGATGGTCTTCGTTACTAAATTATCATTTACTGGGTCAACTCTCGGATATCCCTAACTGTTGATGTAGCTAGTAGTGTAAATCTAGTATTGTAGAATGAGAGGGTAGTCATGTAACATATCTGATAGAGCCCACATATTTTAGGAGCATGGTTGCGGTAACTTGACCCTACTTGCCAGGACTCTTATTTTCCAGAGTGCAGTCGACTAGTCTAATACATTTGTAGTCCCTCCTCTCTCTTCCTTCTCCTGGCCTTTCGAAAACAGAGAATCAGAAAAGACAGGCAGTGTGCTTCGAGCGTTTGAACCAAATATCGTGGAGAATAAAGAAATTATCCGATACTACTCAGAAGGAGCGCAGTCGAAGAACCAAATTGGCTGCTCTAACGCTTATGAACCGATAGAAGGTGTAAAGATATGTCCGTAGATTTCAGTGAGAATCTCCATATCAGCTTGTAGGGATGGCGAACCAGACCCCGTATGTTGCAAGAATCGGATCGTCCTCTCAAGAAGGCATTGGAGTCAATCCCTGTCAACCAACTCTCGTAGGTTCGACATGTAAGTGGCGGATAGAACAATTTTATTTCCAAATTGCCTTTATGCATATGATCAGCAAACAATCGATTCCAACACACCCAATATATTAAAGGCTTACCCATGAGCTGTTCCAAAGATATTGGTAATTATTAAGCGACCTTCGATCCGATCAAATGCCATTGTATTCAAGATAGCCGACTTGATGCATTTCAGTTTCTTCATGACTCTGGGGTTCTTGAGCAAAATAAAGGTAATGGCACCGAGCAGCGCTGCGGTAGTCTCAGACCCAGCGTTGAGGAGTGAACGCATTGTTGATAGTTTTCCATCCTTTGCTTCCGCTTTTCAGGACCAATATCATCCAGGCCGTGTCGTGTCTCTGTCTCTTCGCTTCTGGATCCTTCGGCAAAGCGCCGAATCCACCGAACCAACAAGTGTGGGGAGCGGGAAGGTGGGCCTAACCCTCTTTAGAGTTTGAGCCTCCCGCTCATCCCCGACAATTCACGTGATCCCCACTTAATCAAATCAAAGCTGATTAGTTAGTTACGGAGTATGTACTAACTAACTAATATTTTCGAAGGGGCATAATCATATTCCTTGCCGGGTTAGTTCACCATATCCAGGTCCAAATATTCTAATTAATGTCACATCTCATGTGTAATAACAACAACACTGCCAACCCCCCTCCGTTACCAGAAAAAGGTATCCCCTCACGGCCATCTAGACTCATGTCCTGGCCACTCTCCATTTCATATATGAATCCATTATCTACACCAAGCTTTCCCAACGCAATCCAGACTATTATGCTCGTTTTGTCATCCGGATACCCCGACTCACGGTTCCATGGTGCGGCATTTGAGTGGTCGATATCGGACCATTTTAACAGATGTGCTCTCGGGTCAGGAGAAATCTTCCGTTGAAATTTCTTCACTACTCTTTCTATATTTGACCGGATCTATCGATACTTAGGAATGGGTAACAATAGGTATGGTTAGGACTCACTATGGACCATTCCACAACCACGCGTTCAACGTGCCTGTTTGACGGCAAGATGAAATGGGCAATATTTCCCTGTCGGATCTAAGTTCTGAAACAAGATCTTGTTCTGATGATCGAATTGTCCGTTCGGCTCCGTCCGAAATCGTAGAACTGATTGCTTGCTGGGTATCTTTCTTTGGCTTTTCCTCGTAAGTCGTGGATTGCGATCTCATTGCTTGTTATGTCTCGTGGCTTGGTTCCATCGCTGCTTCAAAGCCAGGGCTGGCTTCTAGAATGGTATAAAAAGTATTTGATGTGAACAATACAAAAAGGGAATATGCGCAGGCGGTGCGAGGCGAGGGGCCTCTAACATCACGTGCTTACGCTTGAAGCGCATTCGATGCATCCTAGGGCCTATAATACGTATCAAGGCTATAAAGTAGGCCGAGGATAGATTTCAACGGGTAAACTAGAAAAGAAAAGCAATCTCCGTGGTGATCAAGGTAATCAAGGGCAGAGAAGGCCTACTATTATCCGAGCTTGAAAACCCATGCTCCTAGTTTTCCTTCCTCCCTTTCCATCAGCAAAGGACATATTGTATGGTAGTGCCGTTTCAATTCGACAGGTTTGCTGCCAATTGTCACATTGCCCGAGATGTAGAATGGAATTATCACCACGTCAGGTCGCCCAACTGTGATCTTTAGTTCAGAAGATTCTTGTTCTTCACTTCGACCACTTGCATCTCGGAGTATAGGTAGTGTGCGAGCAATTATGTGTTAAATCAAATTAGATGATGTTCCGCGGGGGAATTAGGAGGGGTCCTTCGAGCCTAATTAACAACCGCATGCGTGTATGTGCGCAAGATATCGGGCGCCATGGAACTAGATCCTGTATGTTGGGAAAATCCGAAGTTCTATACAAGCTCAGGAAATGGCTTGCGATTTGAAGGCCCGACAAACAAGGACATCAAAAACAAAACAAGTCCGGATGAGTAAGTTTTGTATGTTTTGCTTGAAAATATATCATCCATCGTTTGTTCAATGGAAGTAACTAGATCACTTAGATATGTTATCACCTAGGCTACCATGGACTTCTAACAACTCGTAGCAAAGTCTACCACCTGACCATTATCCGACCATACGATACCTATATCTAAACCGTTGAGTAAAAATCATGACTTAACGTTGGATTCCATGATTTTCGTCATGTCCGGCGAGATGAGTGGATCAGTTCCGATCAGTGGCGAACGACGGACTCCCCATTTCTGATGATGATTTAAGCATCAATTATGAAAATGGAAAATCTTTTAACTAATAATGGGTCCAGCAATGACGAATCATTCGGTGCTGATTTTAGGGCTGGGGTGGGAGAGTTCGGAGAAATTCCCTAAGCATCGCATTGCCTGACATTCCCAACGGTTCAACACTTTCTTGCTGGGAGCAACGCAACTGACGATTGACCCATTGGCATGAGATAGCTAGACGGTTTTTTATGTTAAATAATGTCTCTGGATCCAGGGTCCGCAAATTTGAAATATTCTCATCTCGCAGCCATCACTCCCATCCCCACAATTTCATAAACACTAGAGACCTACAGGTCTCGTCTCCACTACTACAATGGCGAAACCCGAGCCAAGTGGTGGAAAGCAGCATATCAGCGAGAAGCCTGTCACACTCGGTAACTGGTACCAGCATGTCAACTGGGTCAACACAACCCTCATCCTGATCGTACCCGTCGGTGGCCTCATCGCTGCATGCTACACACCGCTGAGGGCAGCCACTGCTGCTTGGGCAATTCTCTACTACTTCTGGACCGGACTGGGCATCACTGCCGGCTACCATCGTCTGTGGGCGCACCGATCCTACGAAGCGTAAGCCTGCTACTGCCTCACCCTAGTTGCTTCGGATGAAGCATTGACTAACATCTGATATCTCTAGTGTCCTTCCAGTCAGAATATTCCTTGCATGCGTCGGCGGTGGCGCCGTCCAAGGGTCGATCCGGTGGTGGAGCAGTAAACACAGGGCACACCATCGATGGACCGACACAGTGAAGGACCCATACAGCGTCATGAAGGGCCTCTGGTATTCGCATTTTATGTGGATGGTTCTGAACCAAAACCCAAAGAACAAAGGCAGGACCGATATCTCCGACTTGAACGAGGATCCCGTCGTCGTCTGGCAGCACAAGCATTATGGATCGGTCATCTTGGTTTTCGGGATGTTGTTCCCTATGCTCGTTGCTGGCCTGGGATGGGGTGATTGGAAGGGTGGTCTTGTATATGCTGGCATTCTTCGGTTCTCGTTTGTGCAGCAAGCCACCTTCTGCGTCAATTCTCTCGCCCATTGGTTGGGTGAGCAGGTTAGTCATTGTCCATATCCTGTTCTTGTCATATTTCCGTTCGCTCTGACACGCTTTAGCCATTCGATGACAGGAACTCCCCTCGCGATCACGTCGTTACCGCACTGATCACTCTCGGCGAAGGTTACCACAACTTCCACCACGAGGTAAGAAAATTGTTCCCTTATATTTACTTTGCATCCACTAAACTCTGACCAGTTCCCCTCCGACTACCGCAATGCCATCCAATGGTGGCAGTACGATCCTACCAAGTGGTCAATCTGGATGTGGAAGCAGCTCGGTCTGGCAACCAACCTCAAGGAGTTCCGAGCCAACGAAATCGAGAAGGGCCGTGTGCAACAACTACAGAAGAAGCTCGACCAGAAGCGCGCCAAGCTTGATTGGGGTGTTCCTCTAGATCAGCTGCCTGTTATCGACTGGGACGATTTCATTGCTGAAGCTCAGAGTGGCAAAGCTCTAGTTGCCATTGCCGGTGTTGTTCACGACGTGACCGACTTTATCAAGGAACACCCTGGTGGTAAAACCCTCATTTCATCGGCCATTGGGAAGGATGCTACTGCCATATTCAACGGTGGTGTCTACACTCACTCCAATGCCGCCCACAATTTGCTTTCTTCCATGCGGGTTGGGGTGATTCGCGGTGGTGGTGAGGTTGAGATTTGGCGTCACCAAAACAACCAAAAGGGTGTTTATGTTTAATCTTTGGGAAGTAATTAGAGATCGGTTTGCCAATTTGTCAAGTTTCAAGTTTCAAGTTTCACGAGAATATGAATATCCACTTCTATGACCGGAGTTGCCGGGGCCGACACCAATTCATAACTTTCCTATTACGAAGTAGATAAAATTGCTTCAACTTGCCTGTCATATTCAAAATCTATAATTAATCAATAATACTCTGCTATTGTATGCTCCATGGTATTTCTGTGGTGCTGAACTAGTACATTTTCTATTTGAAAACCACATAAAAAGTAGTACAAGAATTAGACGAAGAAGCAGATGAAAAAACCATAAAAAGACATAAATAAAGCCATATATGTAGTCTAAGATCAATGGTTGGTTGTACTATTGTGAATGCATACCACCCATTCTTGGTTGATCGGATCACCTTATAAAGTCACCTGATCGACCACTATGAAGCCATTCAGAGATGTTGAATACCCTGCCATGTTTGTCCTGTTTGATAGGCTTCAGCTCTCTGTTTGCTTGTAGAGATCATTTACCACCATAAGGCTGTTCAGATCTCACCCGATCTAGGCTTAAAATAGGGACCCGTGGTGGATGTCGACGTTACTTGCGGCTTCATGGGAATCTGAACAATTAAACAGTCTCCCAGTCAGAGCCGTGAAGACACCACAACCAACATGGATCGACGCATTTGGGATATCTTACTAGCCTACGACTAGGCGGGTGGTTAGAGACCCTTCAATGACGAGTCTTGAAAAATACCATGAATGGCAATAAAAGTGACTTTCAGACGGCCAATACCAATGCCAATGTCAATGCCAATCGCTTCTTGAATTGAATTGTATGATAGAAAGCATACCACATCCAGATCCAGAATAGTGCTTTTGGATTTTAGATTATGTCATATTAAGAAGTGAACATGATGCTGATACTTGCTGGAATCCGAATTTTATGATGAGCACAAAGTATGTCCAAAGCCAACCATAGAATATGGCCCGCGACGAATTTGGCTTCGGCTGCTTTTTTCTCTCTCTTAGTTCTTACTTCTTCTTCCCTCTCTCTATGTGCCCATTTCAACCTCGCCTCTCCTCACGCTATGGATGAAGATTTCAAAGATAGCGTTATCATCGTTATGTCAATTGCGAGCATCATTTCCACTGCACTTGCTACCATTTTCTTCCAACTGTGGATGGCCTATCGCCTCGAATTTCGTCGTTGGTCAGTCTAGAACAAAGCCATCACAGCACACGGACAGTATTGTCCGACTTGTGGTTCATGTTAAAAGCTACAAGGACCGGACACTGGTGATGGTTAAGGCCCTCTCGAGATGGGAACTTAAGACAGAAGTTGCCAATTATCAGGCTTTTCGAAGAGACAGTGTGTCTTATCAATCTAAGTTTGCGGAATGGAGTCAACGTGAGTTGACTTGGTATTCGACTAAGACGACAAATGACTCCTGAACTCGTTAGGCAATTAGGGCCCGGTTTCCTTAAGAGATTGATCAAAAAGGGCCCTCTTCTTTTAACCTTTTTTAGTTGGCTTATTTTAGCTAGAACCACTCATGTATTTCTGTTTCTTTTATCAAACCCATGAAAAGTGATATGAAGATTACAATTTCTGTTTCCTGTTCCTTGGGCAAAAAAGGGCTGCCATATATCCGTTGACAGGTTCCAATGTAGCTAGAAAGAGTTCATCTCGCTTCCAAAATAGCCCAGGTTCGTCTCCAAATAACCATGTAAGGATTATGCTGCTCTGGGATCCCTGTCAACAAATCTTAACCCGTCACTTCTCTAGTAAATACTGTGTCAAATATACTTCGTCCTGATTACCTACTAAGCAACCGAAAAGTCTACGTCTTCCCGGTGCAAGTCAATTCGCGCGACTCATTTTAAGCCATCTCCATTGATCGTATTATGATACTTTTTTTTCCAAACATGTACGGGCCTGGCAAACCCCTCCTCGTCCCTCTCAACTTCCAATATCCTCTCAAATCCCAGCGCTTTCAACTCAGTCTCAAACGGCGGTCTGATCTGAATCGTCTTATACGTCTCTCTCAATTCTTTATTCTTCTTTGAAGCTCTCGCATAATTGCTCATAGGCTGCGGCTCCACGACGAGATAGCCGCCCTCATTCAGTATGCTTTGTATGTGCGCAAATAGCGTCAACATCCCGGAGTCCCCGTTGTTGAGATGAACCCACTTGGTCACAGAGAGCAGTAGGACAACGTCGAACTTGCCCAGCGCGGTACCCGTGTACGCGGACGCATCCACGAAGTCAAAGTGCTCGAATGTGCACGGCCCGTCCGGGTACGCCGCCTTCGCCTGCTCGACCAGCCACGGGTCGATATCGACGCCGACTGCGGCGGCCGCGCCGCAGTGCGCTATCGCCTCATAGGTCAGTTTGCCCGCGTTGCAGCCTAGGTCTATGACTCGCGCGTCGCGGAGGATATCTGATGGGAGAATAGAAAGGCGCTCGTCTGGAACGGTAGGTGCCCGAAACTTGGCGTAATATTGGTGGTAGTTGCCATGGCGCGCGGCGAGGTGCGTAGCTTTGAAGCGCTCTGCTTTAGAGAGTTCTGTTGCAGGCGGGGGATGGCATGCTTCTGCCATATTTGGGGATATTGCAAGAGAGCAGAGAGGCACGTGTTGGCAATGATATTGATTATCTCGAAATAAAATGGGTAATGACGGGACTAACGTTAAGTTCTAGCGCACTCGATAGGCCATATATTAGGATCTTGAAATTTTGTGATGCTCCGAGAGATTTGTAGGGTTTGCATATTCTCGGTGCCTGAGGCACTAACTACTTAGCAGGTGGTAGTTCATACGATCTGAGTCTTGGTCTAGCCCATGGAGGCATAACGTGTCCACTGATTAGATCGGTCCAGTCTCAGAAAGGAGCAATATTTCCCCAAGTAGGATGTTGAAAGGTTGTGAAAGGGGATTTTGAGGAATTCGATCCTTTCGGGATATCCACAACATGACGTCAGCTTTGCTTACTGTTTTCTCCGGCGCCTAGGTACACTACTTGTGCAACCCTAACATCCATACCGAGGTCGTACTCAACATGCCATTCAGACAGGCCCTTCAGGGCATTATCGATAAGGCAGACAAGGCTTGGGCGGAACTAAGCCATCACGACAACCCTCAGCCAGCACCGTCGTACAACAATCCCCCACCGCCTATTCCGACCGCTAGCAAGCCCCCACTAGCTTATCAGGAACAGCACTCGCAACCCCAGATCTACT
Organism: Penicillium roqueforti; assembly: GCF_015533775.1. Classification (NCBI taxonomy): domain Eukaryota; kingdom Fungi; phylum Ascomycota; class Eurotiomycetes; order Eurotiales; family Aspergillaceae; genus Penicillium; species Penicillium roqueforti. The sequence goes on along the minus strand of NW_024067566.1, from coordinate 969,258 downwards.
GGCAGCCCAATCTAAATCCTCAAGTACCGGTATCTGCCAACTTTGCCCACGAACAGGGCCAACATGGATGGGGCAACAATGAATCGCAGAATTATACCGACAGCCCGCATAACTCATTCCATTCAAGCCAGGGCGATGCGGTGATCGTGCGCGCTCTGATCAACCACGGGAATCCCGACCCTGCCCAGAAGTTTACCAGCGCCAGACTGTCGAGTCACCAGACCCTCAGCCGACCACGGGGCTGTCTATCGGCCAGGATTACGGCGCCGGTGGCCCGAGGTATCTGGCCTGCCTTTTGGCTGCTGCCTAAAGACCCCTTCAAGTGGCCTGAGGATGGCGAAGTCGACATAATGGAAGCGTGGAACGGCGATGCTGTCAACCACACTTGTCTGCATTGGGGCAACTTCAACGGCGAGGACTGGAATAAGCATCGCGTTCTCGAAACCCCCATCCCCAACATTAGCTCGCCGGTAGGGGTGAGGTACGATTTTATCTGGGATGAGGACGAAACAACGGGCAGCGGGCGCCTGGTCTGGTTGATCGATGGCACGCCCATCATGAGGGCCGAGAAGCCGCCTGGCACAAGGAAGATGAGTGAGTTCAGGATCCTCATCAACATCGCTGTTGGAGGAAATGTCTGTCAGGGAAACATGCCCAGCGATGGATACTACGACACAGTGGTTCGTGAGTTGGCCATGTGGGACGCGCCCCCTGGAGGTTGGAATGAATTTGACAGGGCTTGGGGATATTCCAAAGATGGCAATACCATGTAACGGAAGGAAGGAAAAAGGAAATTTACGCTGCAAAGTAAATCAACCATACCCACATCCCCTACTTTCTACAGGTGGTATCTCTGACTAGGCGAGTGAGATGAGTTGCCGCATAGTGATAGACCGAAATTAGTCGTTTAAACAAAATTCGAAGCGATGCATCTTGACTCGTTTTCTTTTGACCGGAGGGCCAGGTAACTATTGGGCTTACCTGCATGTCTAGTTGGTACATGCAACCAAGTTCATAGTCCGCCTAGCCATGTACCCAGTCAAGCAAGCCTCTCTCGCCATCACCTTGTCGGACGCTGTTTACCTCTTTACTTAGCGCAGGATCTATACCAGTCAGAGACCTTGTAGATCTAGCGGTCTTCTGGATGCTACACCAAGAATAATCTTAGCGTAGCCTGGCAGTTTGAGATGTATGGCTTATCCTTATGGAGCAAAACAAGAACTGGAAGATTACAAACTTGAGCGACTCTCCATCCTTGAAATTCTGATCTAAAGCTAGCAAAGCCCAGACATTGACATCCGTTTCATCGATGCAGAGCCACAGTTCATTCAGTCAATCTTGAAACAATTGAACGACCAAACCAGAAAACAGACACATTCATATCTTAAGTCACCTAACACCGTCAATCATTGCCCTGAATCATGTTCTGATAAGACTTAGTATACATAGCAATCAATAATCGATCAGACGTAATAGTACTGACCAGAACATAGACCCAGTAGTAGTAGTAAGTCACTTCTTCTTTTCCGTCTTTGTTGCCTCAACTTTCGCTGTTTTCAACCCAAGTTTCTCAGCACACCGGTCGCAGTACATTTTCGAACCTGAGTAGGCAGAACACTCTCTGTGCTTGGTACAGTTATTGCACGCCACAATTGCCATTTTGTCTGAATTCTGGGGCCATGCATTAAATCTAATGTATAACGAAGTCTTCAACGAAGGGCTATCTTACCTTGTAGATAGAGATGAAAGAACGTGTGTTCTGGGAATGTTTGTAGATTATCAAGTGCTTGAGTGAAAAAAATACAGGAATGATGGGAAATCGTAGTGACCTTATTATATTCCTAAACCTCATTGTCATTACATACTATAGACCCCAAGCGGGGTCTACTTTGCTCTGTTTGGATGGAAACTATACTGCGGGCCTTTACGAGGATGCCACCGGCATAATACTGAAGCACGAGGTGTAGCGGGTTACAAGGCGACTCTATCGGAGCCACTGTGATAATATGCTGGTTGGTGGAATAAGGCTAAATTTGTGACTTTCACCCGGGTGAAGATGTCCTTGCACTAGAAAGGAAGTCCCATCGGCATAATACTAGAGCACGAGGTGTGGTGAACTGCACAACGGCCCTATCGGAACCACTGTGACAATATCCAGTTGGTGGGATAAGATTATATGTGTAACTTTCACCCGGGTGAAGATGTTCCTGCACTAGAAAGGAAGCCCCACTGAAGTCGAAGCTGCCACTCATCACCCTCCGACTAGTCATGGCATCCGGTACTCTGCCTCACATGAGTTGGTATGGTATACTGATGGTAGTATCTTGTATACTATATTTATTCGAGTCTGATGTTTGATGGCTCTTGGTCTCAATTTCTGTGTTCTTTTCTGTCCCTATTATCAACGGAAATAGAAGTCCAAGGATTCCAGATAGAATCAAGTACATAGGTGTCTACAGAGTAGCAAACCCAAAGTCGATGGTGAACCCGTTATCATCGATGTCATTAGGGCCAGCATACTGCGTGTGGTCCCACTGCGGATAGCCAATTGTCGGCCCGCAGTGATCAGAACACTTCTGCGGCTGATCACGGGCGCAGGATGACTATTGGGGTCCAATTTGGGGTCACACGGGCTCTTCGGTTACGAGGCAGCTGGTAGGCGTGGTACTCCGGGTCGGAGGGGACAGTAATTATCTACCACGTGCCTCTGACCGCTAAATTATTTGAGAGAAGAAACATACGCAGAAGGACACACGGAAATAGACACAATACATATTCAACTGGTGACTATACTGCACATACTCTTTCTACCATTAATCACCATGTTTCTGAATGCTTTCCTACCATGCGAGGGCTCAGTGGCTCATTAACTTTCCATGGGGAATATCTGCTACGTACCAAAGGCCAGGATATGGCCTTCAGGTTGTGGCGCCGGATACTCCATACGTGGCAGCGGCTGGCCCAAACAAGGTATACTTCATCTACACCCAGTTCGACGCCGAGACTGCAAAACACGTACATCACCATAGACGAGGTTTTGGCTACGGCGGAATTGAAAATAGTGTGACTGACGAAAGGACATTCTTTTTTGACCCCTTCTATGCCAAGGTGCTAGTATTTGCAAAGGGAATGAACAGGCACAACCCGGGGCTCAAATTGTCTGAGCATGAGATGATCTGGACAATATACAACATATCACACTCACGGATTGATTCCTGTCAAGATTTATACCACGAAGGCTGTCGTCGACATACTAGGTGAGATGGACGCCAACTACTTCCCGTGAGTGCGCCCGAGCCTGAGAGCAGAATAACTCTCAGAACGGGGCTGACATTGATAAATTCCTGACTGGGATGTCTATAAGGTTAAGGCAAGTTCCTCCTGGGAGCCAACCTTAAGAATAAACAACATATCAAATGGAATTACCCCGTGATTGAACCTTGGAACCTTAGAGGCTCCTTCCACGGTTACCTCGGCAGGAACTAACCCAAGTTGGAAAGGTGGACGGGTAGGACGCTGACTAACAACTCCGGGCGGTGAACATGCAATTTGAACTCCACCGGAGTTTTGCCGCATGGACTCAGCGAAGCATTTGTTCCGTGCCGTCAGTGGCAGAGCGCCTCTTGAGCTTGACTGGACCCACGTCCCTTAAGTTACATCCCCCAACACCCCGGAATAGGGGCTCAGATCTTCCCCCTCATTATCTGGCGTCCGCTTTGCCCAACAGTCCAATGGTTGACCTGCATATCGATCACACCACCTGCATTCGGATAAATCCTGGTCTCTCTAGAACCTTTACCCCGGTTTCTGTCCATGTCCCCGCCCCCTAGCGTCAAAGCCATGCGGAGGTAGTTTAGCGCAAATTGGGGAATGTTTATTGCGATCCGAACGGAGCTTCTCATAAGATGCCTGCACCCCGCGGTTGGCTACGTTCATCAGTTTGCCGTCCCCGAATTACGCTTCGGTTTCTCCTCCTCGTCTTTATCTTGTTTCTTTCAGTTACAACTCTTTTGGGAATCAAAATGCATTTCAAGTCTTATGTGACAGCCGCCCTGTATGGGCTGCCTGCCTTGGCCAATGCTGCACCGTCGCCGTCTCAGGCTGTTCCCTCGCCTGCTAGTGACTCAAACTCCGATCACTTCAAAAGTTATACGATCAAGGCTGAGAATATCACTGCCAAGCTGATTCCGTATGGTGCGCGTCTCACCTCCTTGCTAGTTCCAGATCGCAACGGCAACGTCCAAGATGTGATCGTTGGCTACGATGACCCCAAGGAATACCTGCATGATAGTGAAACCAATCGCACGTTCTTCGGAGCGGTTGTCGGTCGCTATGCCAACCGTATCAAGAACGGTACCTTCACTATTGATGATAACACGTACCACGTTCCTGAGAATGAAAACGATGGTGTGGACACTCTCCATGGTGGCTTCACCGGATATGATATGCGCAACTGGACGGTCACTTCGCACAGCGATGCCTCTATCACCTTCACCTTGTTCGATCAAGGCTTTGAGAAGTTCCCAGGAGACGTCATTACCCATGCTACTTTCAGCGTGTCTACCGAGAAGACACCGGCCAACCCCAAGGGTCTTCCCCAGTTGACTTCAAAGCTGGTGGCTCTCTCTCTTACAGAGAAGACCCCCATCATGCTGTCTAACCACATATACTGGAACCTGAACGCGTTCAAAGAACCCAACGTGTTGAAGGATACCACCTTGCAGCTTCCCCTCTCGCAGCGATTCGTTGGTGGAGACAGCATCTTAATCCCGAACGGCACCATTCACGACGTTGAGAAAGCCTGCCAAGGAGCTCTAGACTTCACCAGTCCCAAACTCATTGGCAAGGACATCGAGAAGACCTACGACCTCTGTGGCGCCGGCTGCACAGGCTATGATACGTGCTTCCTCGTCGACCGGCCCTCAACATACGCGTCTAACTCGATCGCCACGGTCCTTAGTGCCTCATCCAGCTCCACTGGCATCAGCCTCGACGTCGCTACCAACCAGGCCGCGCTGCAGATCTACACCTGCAGTGGACAGAACGGTTCCATCGCCACTAAGAATTCGCAGGCGAAGCGCAACGAGGCTGATGGTGGTGACTCCGGTGCCACCCATGTTAACAAGTATGGATGCTTCGTTATCGAGACCGAGGATTGGATCGATGGTATCAATAACCCTGAGTGGGGTCGTATTCCCTACCAGATCTTTGGTCCTGATGATGGGCCCGCCGTTAACTGGGCTACCTACCAGTTTGGCACTATTTAGATTCATAGTACGGTGCGCAACCATACTTGCATTGGATCAATATCTATCTCTACGTGGACCCTACGCGTAGCGCTTATTTGGCATTCATTGCCTCAATCTGTGCGAATGAGAGCCACCTGTGGCCAATTCACAACCGAAAACAGACATAATAGAATTGAATTTGGCTATACATGCAAACTCCCTCAATGCGTGCAGCAGATAATAGACATCTAAAATTTCGACAAAAACTACCCCCATTACCACCACTCCCTTTTACAATCTCATCCTCCCAATAATTCAGATTGAAAGTAATCCGGTCCAGCATTCAACCGATGGGTGCGATTAAATGCCGAGATCCTCGTAAACACGGCGATCTTATTTGGGAAGCTTCATATAGAGAAACAGTAGGGAAATAACGGCTCGGAAATCCAATGGGGTATCTATTGTTTTTGAAAAATGTACATGGTTTCATGCCCAGCCTGCAAGCGTCCAACTCGACCGATCACCGCCAGATCTCAAGCCCGATCGACGATCAGGAACAGGATGGTCAATATCTCTTGTAGCTCCAGCGAGTCCGTGTTGTAAGAACTTCTCTCGTTCGATCTCTACCATCCCCCGGATCTTCAGACTGGTTGTCAGGCTTGCACCTGCCCATGGACCAAGAGATTCAACTTCGCGCAAGACTCCTTGGATAGGCACTGGGATGTCTTTGTTTTGTCGGCGGAGCTTTTGTTCCACGAAATCAATCTCAGGCACTTCTTTCGAGGGGTCGGCGGGTTCGTCATCGCTGGAAGGTGCTTCCACATTGCTCTTAGGAATCTCAGGTTGGTTGGATGCTTTCTGGGCCGAAAGTCTGAGCTCCTCCAATCTCTGTCGCTGTCGCTCTAGTGCTTTGCCTCGAATTGGACTCCATCCGTGACGATCGATCAAGAACGAGACTTCTTTAAGGACCCGCTGCCGTAGCCCAGGAATTCGAGAACCGCCGCCCACAAAGACAATACGGGACATGCAAGTTCCTCGTGCATCAGGGTACAGTGAGAGAAGGGTGTTGTAGACAAGCAAAGGCAAGGATTTTTCTTCGTCGTCCAATTCATGTTCTGCGACACCTGGTGCGAATAACACCTTCTCGGTAGGTTCAGCGAGACGTGAAAACGGCACGTCCATATATTCTTCCTCGGGATTTGCGGGCGAAGGAATCGACAATTTCAGGCCGGGTTCATCTAAGTTTTCATCTTCTTCTGCCTGCGATTTGCACCAGGCAAACCGACTAACAACTTCCTCACAGTACGCGAATCCAACAGAGATCTTATCCACAGTCTCCGTACCCTGGTTTCCGGAAGCAAACCCGGTAAGAAGAAGCCCCATTTCCTGCATCAAATGCTTCATAGACCGTGTCGTTCTCTTCGTAGTCATCTCGCGGTATTCGTAGATCGCCGTTGCCGTAGTTTCGGCCCAGCCAAGGTCAACCACCAAAGCCGACCGCAATCCCGCAGCCGTGGCCGACATGGTCGCACTAGACAGAAGGGTAGCACTCGGGAAGCGCCATCGACTAAAGAGCGTCGACAGCAATGACGACAGCAATGGGTGTGGCATGAGAGACGGCAGGACAAGAACCAGGCGAGATGTCCCTGCATCCGTCAACAGGAACTGATTGTATGTCTCCCGAAACGCGCGCTCGATCTTATCCTCAACCAGGCCCAAATCAATTTCTCGAGAATCTGGCCGCCACAATTCATATGTCCGTGTCCACTCTTCTATGTCGACGGGCTGCGCTAGCCGTCCAGCACCGCTGCTGCCCTGAATCCATCCTCGGTAGTCCCCCGCTCTCCGCGAGTCTTCAGGTCCAAAGCCAACCACACACACAGGTGCGCTGCTTCCTTCAAAGCCTGCGCGGAGCCATCGTGCGCCTATCTCAAATATGATCGCATCGTCTTCGCTTCGAAAGGTGGAACCCGGTGATGTGCTGCTGGCGAAGGAGGGGTTTCCCGAATGTGGTTGTGGTGTATGAGGGGAAACAGGTCTCGCTGTCTGGATATTCCGCAGACCAGAAGTTGCTGATGTGCGTTTACTGGCACCCATTGAGGGTGTATCACTCGACATGCTTGGATGAGCTTGGGCGCGTTGCTCCCCTTTCTGGGAGCAACAGGAGTTCGTAGGGTTCGTAGCGACAAATATTCGATTCACCTGCGCACAGGTCGAGGTTTCAATGCCATCGGTTTAAATTCAAAGACAAAGTAAAAATAAGATCTATAAGCTGGCCCAAATGGTTGGGGGAAGCTCGTTGGTAGGCAACGGATCTACATCGGGCCGTCTTTATTTACTTCACAACTTCCTCTCTCCGCAAAACCACTGCATATTGTACATCTTCTAACACCACATGGGCACTTGAACTGCTTCCCATTTCTATTGCTTACAGTCGGCATGGGTATTCCTGGGTAAGTTAAGTCATATATCCTATTTTATTTTACATGGTGGAAAACATATATATCGCTATGAGCACCGAGTGAAAGCGTTGTTTATCCATCGCATAAGAAGCCGGACTTCGTATCTCCAGATTCCTCAATCCAAATACTAACTTTTCAAGGCTCATCAATGCAATTGGCCCAGGAGAGCGTATCTCTCTGGCGAAGTTGGCAGTGACGCACCTCGAGCGGACAGCAAGACCGATTCGCATTGCAGTCGACATTTCGATCTGGCTCTTTCAAGTTCAAGCGGGTAGAGGCGGAAGAAACCCAGAGCTACGCACACTATTTTATCGATTATTGAAGTTACTTGCATTGCCAGTCCACCCCCTTTTTGTCTATGATGGACGGCAAAAACCTGCTTTTAAGAGAGGCAAAGCAGTCTCATCTCGCAGTTATGGCAGTGCGCCGATCATCAAGCGTTCCAAGGACCTCATCGAACGATTCAGGTTTCCGTGGCATGAGGCACCCGGCGAGGCAGAGGCCGAATGTGCACGGTTACAGCAGGCAGGTATTGTAGACGCTGTCATGAGCAACGATGTCGACGCATTGATGTTCGGATCGTCTTTAACTATTATGAACTTCTCAAAAGAGAGCGGAAGCGGCAGCTCTTCAGCAACTCATGTTACATGCTATGCAATGGGACAGGATGGACATCCATCCAATATACCCCTTGACCGACCGGGAATGATCCTATTCGCTATGCTCAGTGGAGGGGACTATTTACCATCTGGTGTTCCGAAATGCGGCAGCAAGCTCGCTGCAGAGATTGCCAAGGCTGGATTTGGCGAGGATCTTCTGCAGGAGCTTGCGTCGCAAGCAGACGTGGATGCAGGGTTGAACGAGTGGAGAGAAAGACTCCAATATGAACTTGAGGAGAATGAGAGTGGATACTTTACGAGGAAACACCCAGCAGTTCGAATTCCAGACGCTTTTCCGGACCGACAAATTCTCGAGTACTACGCCCAGCCCAAAGTTTCCGGTGATGAAGAGATGGCACTTCTGAAAACCCGTCTCGTACAGGCTTGGGACAAAGATATCGACCCCCTAGCAATCCGAACATTTGCCGCAGACCATTTTGAATGGAATTATCGATCGGGGGCAAGGAAATTGATCAGACTGTTGGCTGAGCCTCTTGTCTCATACAGACTCCGTCTCCAGAGACCAGTTCTAGGCGTGTCGCCTGGTTTCTCATTTGTGCCCGATTGCCCACCTGGTCTGCAAAAGGTGTATCGAACCCGATCAAGTTTCGGCACTGATGCAGTGCCAGAACTTCAGCTAGATATGCTACCGGCAGATATTGTTGGGCTGGATCTCCTTGCCGAGGAACCAAACCCGCCGTCCGAAGTTAGTGTACAGGAAGCTGAGGAAGAGGATGACCCAGAGGTAGTTGCTGGATCACCACCTCCGGCACCGTCGAAGACTCGGATTACAAAACAATTTGATCCGTTCTCCCTCGAGAAGGTCTGGATATTCGAGACTGTCGTAAGACTGGGTGTTCCTGAGGTCGTCAAAAATTGGGAGAGGGAACAGGCTGAAAAAGCCGCGAAAGCCGAAGAAGCTGCGGCGAAAAAGAAGACCGGTACTCGGCGCACCGGTCCCAAGAAAAAGGGACCAATTGATGCTGGAATGAAACGGGGGAGTATCCTGAAATACGGAACTCTCACGAAAGAAAGGTCCGAACTGTCAACAACTAAACAAACACACTTGTTGAAAGCCGCTACATCGGCTCAGAATCCTCTTTCCCGACTTGTGGCCAATTCTGGGTCTTCTTCGCCAACAATTGTGGACCAGGAAGACGATATATTTTCCTCTCCGAGCATGTATATTCCGCAGAGGTCTTCACTGACGATGCACTACGTTTCTCGGGAAGTCGATGGTCTCCTTGATACATTCTCTTCAATGTGTAACCTGTCTCCTTCTGCCAATATCAAGCGTCACCCCATATCGGACCAGTCTCGCATTAGATCAAGGCGCACAGCTTTGGGAACTGGTCAGGTTGATATTGAAGAATCTGACGCACTAGACATGAACACCGATTATTCTCCGTCTCGCCCGACACGACGCATGGGACTCAAAATTAGCTACTCGGTCTCCGACGTTTGTGAATCTGAAACTTTCACGGAGGACTTCCCAGCCAGAGCACTCTTGGAACTGCCTTCTCTGTCCGGGAAGACTTTATCTAAGACCAAGAAGATTCCCAAGGTGCAGTGTGAAGAAAAGGCCAGGGTTGAACACATCGAAAAAGCCATCGAGTCCCTTTCTCTGTCATCGAAAATCGACGAGGAAAACACCGCAACTCGCTCGTTGCGTCAACCGCCAACGAAGAAGGCACCACAAGCACCAAAAGTTCGGACTCGTTCCTCTGAAGTCGAAGATATCAGACCACCCCGATCTTGCAGCCAAGCAAATCCCAAGCCCGAACTCGAGCCCGAACATACATTACCATTGAACTTGAAGACATACGAAAACAATGAGATTAATGAGGTAAATTGGTCTCCTAAGAAGTCTTCAAAGGGGACGAGCACAACGCCGAAGCATAAGACCATAGGGCACTTGGAAAACATTATATTGCACGACGGCTTTTGGTCGATCGACCCGTCTCCGCATGAACAAGATCCATGCGAAGGCTCAGCTACCGATAGCCTGAGCACAGCGCGCAGACAGACTCAGCCTGCCAAAAAGAAAAGAATCCCACGCGTCAGTTTTCTTGACCTCGTTTGATTAATATCTTTCTTATACCCTTCTTCTCGTTTTGGCGGATTGGCGATGGCATCAATTTGAATTTTCCCGGGTCTGGAGCTTTTGCATACAACAATGTGGAGCAACCGCATTTTTTTGTTAACCTACGGCGTTGGATAAACATGCCGAGTACCTCTATCAAGACTCAGGAAAGCTGACTTCTCGAGGATGGATTGCTGGATGCCATGTACATATGTCGCAGAAATTGTAAATAAGAATACCCTATGCATATATCCGAAAACGTACCAAAGCCATGTCCCAGAAAGTAGCTATGCAGAACACACATCCAAAGAATAGAAACGGAAAAGAAGAGGAGTATCAAAATGTGCATGGCTTCCACCAGTGTCTATCTAAACAAGAATAGAATTCTTGATGCAGCACAATACCAGAACGTAGAGGAGCAAAAGAGAAAAATGCCCGAATACTAACCGTCAAGCACCCAGATATAGCATTAAAAAAAGAGCAGGGAATATTGTGCAAGCGCTGAGAAATAATCAGGAGTGTATCATTTATCCATCTACCCAAAGACCTTAAGGAAACCCCAGAGGCCAACTCCACTCAACACAGGGATCGTCAGGTTATCATCCCAGCCCCAAATGTCAATGAACTCGCTGCCAGCGGCAACGACGCCAGAGACGAAACTCATGACGCCTAGAGACAAAGGGCCAGTGATGACCGCCGAATCACTAGGCTCCCAACCCAGAAGGCCGCGAACGCAGTTCGGGAGCAGATTCAAGCGTCCCGTGAACATAAAAGCGTCTTCTGGGTCATTGGGGAAAGCGCCAATGTAAGGCACGAACCAGCCCCAGAAAGCAGCGGCGGTGACAACACCCACCAACCAGGCTGCCATAGTACCAGCCAAGCTCTTTCCGGGACGCAGACGGGGGGTGTAGCGGCCGTACAAACGACCGAATGTCGAGGCGGCGGTGTCACACCAGCTAAGGAGTAGCACGCTCATGACGCCGACATCCTTGGGGAAGAAGCGGAGAGCGACGTACGCTCCGAGGAGATACCAGATCACGCCGTTGTAGCCGGTGACCTCGGTTTCGCGCATGAGCGCACCCATAAACCGAATATATACCTTGTTGACCCTCTCGAAGCGATGGCGGATCAGGTCTGTTGCGGCAATAGGCACCAGTACGGTAAAGAGCACTGGTGTAATCTGCAGCGTTTGGACGCCTTGGCTGTATAACGACAGAGTCAAGAACCCGATTGACACGTGCAAGAGCTTGCGCGGGATTTCATGGCGATGAATGAAACTGCGGTAGCGTGCATGCAGGGGGATCAGTCCGAGAGGAGATGGTGATCTTGACAAGTCGCGCAGCGCGTCGGTAATGCTTGGTGGGGATAGATGGGTGTTCGAGTCGGTACCCTTTTCCGAGCGCGGCGGCGAAGCGGGTATCATGGGGTGTGATCGGCGGTTGCGCCGAGCCGAGGGAGATCTTGATTCTCGCGCTGAGCCAGAACTTTCGGCTGAACCATCTGGCTCACGCTGGCGACGGGCTGCAGACCTTGTCATCGGTGCGATGTATCCGTCGGGTGTCTCTGACCGGTCCGATCTGGAGGGGGTCGGTGACAGCACGCGAGGTGCCTCTGGTACGGGTTGTGACCAGGACATGTCGGGCGCCTTTAATTTCAAAGAAGGAATCGGTACGACTCGAAGGACACCAGAAGGTGGGCGTACAGATATCTGCGTTGTCGCAAACGAATGAGCCACGAAAATATCAATGGGCTTGCTAACAAAGCAATGATAGGCGGTTCGATGGCACGTGACGAATCTTTATTGTTACTTATGGACGAATAAGCTGGAGACACAAGGCAGGATTCCAGTACATGATGCGATCACCAAGCACTTGTTATACCATGTAAAAGTAAAGTAAACGAAGCAAGGCTAAGTCGAGAGAAAAACAGATTCACGATCTCGGTTTCCGACCACAGCCGTGGTCACGTGTCTGGTATCTAATCGATAACGGATATTTTTTTTTCTTTGCGATGGCGGCTCGTGAAGCAATTTGACGACTCGGTGTCTCTTGAGATTAATAAATGCCTCCCAAGTCATCTTCAAGAGCGTGGGATGCTCTCACGCCCCCGCTGTCAGAATGCTCCCTCGACGCTGTGGCCTCAATGGGCTTCACGCGCATGACTCCAGTCCAAGCCTCGGCCATTCCTCTGTTTATGCAGCACAAAGATGTGGTGGTAGAAGCTGTCACTGGAAGTGGAAAGACACTGTCATTCTTGATCCCAATTCTGGAAAAGCTTCTTCGCCTTGATCAGCCTCTCAAGAAGCATCATGTTGGAGCCATTGTCATTTCTCCTACAAGGTGGGTAATGCGCAAGTCCAGGTCTGCAGAGCTCGTTGCTAATATCGGTATATCAGAGAATTGGCCTCACAGATTCACCAAGTTCTTCTCTCCCTTTTGGAGTTCCACCCAGCGTCGGCCGCAGCCTTAAAACCCGCCGAAGATGGTGCTCCTCGTGCGAAGACCTCTTCCTCGACATTGAAGGTCGTCCCACAACTTCTTCTGGGCGGCGGGACATCTCCGGCAGAAGATCTAAAGTTATTCCTTAAAAATTCGCCCAACGTATTAGTCTCTACACCCGGACGCTTGTTGGAGTTACTTTCGTCGCCTCACGTTCACTGCCCTCAGGCATCTTTCGAAATGCTTGTCCTGGACGAGGCCGATAGACTTCTAGATCTTGGGTTCAAGGACGACCTACAGAAGATCTTAGGCCGGCTACCCAAGCAGCGACGTACAGGATTGTTCAGTGCCAGTATCAGTGAGGCTGTTGATCAGATCGTCCGACTTGGTCTACGAAATCCCGTCAAAATTGCCGTCAAGGTCAGAGGAGCTGGCGTCGAAGAAAAGCGCACTCCAGCGAGGTATGTCCTTTGAATTTTTCCCCCATTCAGAAATGACCGATCTAACCATTGAACAGTCTGCAAATGACCTACTTGACAACACCTCCGCTTCACAAATATGCTATTCTGAAGCACATCCTTTCCAATGTCCAGCCCACACCTCAAAAAACCATTTTCTTCGTGTCAACATGCTCCAGTGTCGACTACCTCGCCACAATACTACCCATAATCCTAGGAGACGAATATGTGCTAGTCCCACTACACGGGAAACACCAAGCCAACGTCCGCCAAAAGAACTTCAACCGCTTCATTACCTCCACAACGCCCTCCATCCTCCTCACTACCGATGTCGCCGCTCGCGGTCTAGACATTCCCTCCGTCGATCTAGTAGTCCAGATCGACCCACCCTCCGACCCCAAAACATTCATTCACAGATGCGGTCGTGCCGGCCGTGCGGGCCGCCGAGGCCTCAGCATCGTCCTCATCCACCCAGGTCGCGAGGAGGACTACGTCTCGTTCCTGGAAATCCGCAAAACGCCCGTGGCGCCATACAACCTACCCGAGTTCACGGACGAACAGGCCACAGCCGCGACAGACAAGGTCCGCAAAGCGGTGTTAAAAGATCGCGCTATGCACGACAAGGGCCAGAAGGCGTTCGTCAGCTGGCTGCGCAGCTACAGCAAACACCAAGCAAGCAGTATCTTCCGAGTTGCAGATCTGGACTGGGAAGCTCTCGGAAAGGCATGGGGACTCCTCAAGCTGCCGAAGATGCCCGAAGCCCGCTCCTTTGAAGGAGATCGGACGCTAGGCATTAAACTTGATTGGTCCAACTACACGTACAAGGACAAGCAGCAAGAAAAGCGCCGCAAAGAGGCTATGGCGGAGGCTGCTAATGGACAAGGCACTGAGCAGGGTCCTAACAAGCGCCGTGCTACGGAGAGTGTGGCTTGGAGTCAGAAGACTGAAGAACGGGATAAAAAGTTCAAGAAGAGGGAGTTCAACAAGGCGCGGAAGGAGAAGGAGAGATGGGAGCAATTGCCAGAGGATCAAAAGCAGAAGGCTCTTGAAACGGAGCGCATGCTGGAGGAGATTCGTGCTAAGAACGAGCAACAGCGGTTGTTGGACCAAGCTAGCAAGGCGGAGGAAGCCAATGGCGATAGTGAGTTCAAGGGCTTTGACTAGGTTAGAAAATAGCATAATAGATATCTATATCAATACCATATCCTGGGTTTAATTTCTCGGTGTCACTCTAGACGAGCCTAGTCTTTACAATCTGTTGACTTGTATGGGAAGCTAAGCAATCCTTTCAAATGCTCCTTAACAACGCTAATATTCACTCATTACATGCGCTAAATAGCAAGAAGAACAAAGCGCAAAACGCAAAAGACGAAAAAGACAAAGACGTAGACTCGTAGGCCCATGCATCCAAGGCGGTCCAACGAGTCACAACGCCGAAAGAATGTATACAGGATTTCCTCCAAGGCTCGACCCAAGCCCAGTTCAGAGCTCCAAGGCGGGCCAGCAAAAACCGGCACCAGCCTGGTTCCATCAGAGACCCAAGGCGGGCCAAGGGAGCCCTAGCCCCAGCCTAGAAAGGCGGGCCAGGGAACCCGGAGGACTTCCATCTTTTTCTTTCGTTGTTTTCAATTTTTTCAATTTTTTTGATAAGTAGCAGGCCGAGAAGCTTGCTCTTCGGAATCTCGTAGTTGTATTTCGTTCCCTAGGGGGGAACCGGGTGCTCAATGGAGATGCGACCTCCAGGTATTTCTGAAGGTTCCCTCTCTGGCAAGTCTTTTTTTTTGTTAGATTTACTAAGCTGCACGCCGAGCAGCAAGAAGGTCAGCAAACTCCTTGTGACAAGCATCAAAATGTGCCTCCTCAGTGGGAAACAGATCAGTGCGGACGAAAGATCCTCTCTGATATTTCTCAAAGTTAGGATCGTCCCAGTTAAAGGTCTCAATCCAAGTTTCAGTCTCGGGCCACTCGATCTGGCTTAGATCGCCAGTGGGGCATGCCGTAGCCATTGAGGTTTCTCTCATCTTGCGACGTTGGACGGTTTCCACCTCAATAGACGAGTTACAGCTACTCGAGAAGCGATGGGCCGCGCGAAGACGACTGGGGGTCTTCGGCTTGTACTGCTCTGCGGTCTGACGAGCCTCTGCGATCTGACGGGCCTTGCGGAGTTCCTCGGCGGAATACTCAATGGGCTCCGACGTGACCTGGTCGTTGGAGCTTTCCAGCTGGATATTGTCAGAGACATGCTCCTCTTCCGGTGCATTGCTGACTGTAGCCTGTTGAGTCGGGGTATCTTGGCGGACACGATTGGAGACATCCTCCTCTTCCGGCGCATCGATAACTGTAGCCTGTTGAGTCGGGGTATCTTGGCGGACACGATTGGAGACATCCTCCTCTTCCGGCGCATCGCTGACTGTAGCCTGTCGAGTTGGGGGATCTTGGCGCAAACGTTTGGAGACATGCTCCTCTTCCGGTGCATCGCTGACTGTAGCGTGTTTGGTCGGGGTACCTTGGAGTTCCTGCTCGCCTGTGGGCAAGTCGTCGTCGTAATCATCGTCATCGTAGATGAAGTAATCTGGGTCAAACCCGTAGCTACATCCTGGAGGGTGTGGAATGACATCGGGTGACGTTTCTCGCTTGCGCTTTTTCGATTCGTTATCGTAAAGCGCACGAACTTGCTCGATTGAAGTTACAGGTTCGAGGTCCGCAGGATCCGACATCCCGGCGCGCATGCGCGCGAGCAGTTCTGGGTCGAACCCTTGTGGGTCCAAATCGTAGGAGTACTTCTTTCTTGTGCCGACTTGTGGAGCGCGTGCCCTGGCTGTCAGACGAGAGTTTGCGGTTTGTGGCTCTGTAACGCGCGAGCTTGGAGTGGGCGATTCGAAATTTCGTGACGCCACAACAGAGGAAGAAGGGGGGGCTGAGGAAGGTGTCGCGACGGAGTCATTGCCCGTTGGATGTTCAGGTTCGACCACTAGAATCACCATGTTAGCCACTATAAATATATGCCATGATATGAGGGGCGCCTACCTTGTGGGACCTCTGCAGTTTGAGGCGCATTGCCTCGTCCCCAAATACCAGTCACTGAATTGAATATCCATTGGCGCCAATTAGGTCTGTTCTGATTTTGGTTCTGATTCGGTGGGAGTGCAGAAGGCAATGAGGATAGCGGGACAATGCGATTACCCTGAGGTGCGGTCTCTTCGCTTGCCTGAGAGGCCACGGGGGTCAAACTGCCAGACCTCGCATCCTCTCCCTGCTGAGCCAGGAGTTGGGGGAAACGGTAAATGGTGCGATCGATTCGTCCTCCCCTTTCCGCTTCGCGTCGTCGCGCGCGATCCGCATATGTTCTGCGAGAGCTGCCGCGAGGACGGTTTTCGAAGCCAGGTGGGGTTTGGAGGGTCAACTTGTGACGTTTCGAAGGCGAAAGATCATCTTCGGATGATCGGTTCCGTTTCCTAGTGGGTTCTTCCGTGGGGGTCAGCTGGGATTCATCCGGGGCATTGACGCCAGGAAATCTGCGAGGAAAGTTCCTCCAGGGGGATGGTGGGGTCCAGGGAAGTGACCAGGGGATTCGGCCAAGTCTATCATAAACTTGGCCAGGCGGCCAGGCATACTCCATCACGGGCGTTTGCGGAGGGGAAGGGGCTCGCTCAGGCTCTCTTTGGAGGAGTGCGCTGGCTCTCCCATACCGAAAGGCCGACATGACTCGTTCTCTGAACTTGCGCTGGGGAGGAGCCTGGGGAGCCTGGGGGACCGGGGGGGTCGGGGAAGCCTGGGGAGCCTGGGTGGCCTGGGTAGCCTGGGTGGGACTGGGGGGCAACGTACGGGTGTCTGGTTGCTCCACAGACGGAATGAGCGCAACGGGGTCTTCCTGGGGGTCGGCTTCGGTGCCGGCAGCAGCTTCAGGCTCCGCGGTGGGAGCGGCCTTCTTCTTGCCCTTGGGCGCGGCCTTCTAGGAACATGAATTAGTAATGAACAATTGTGACATTTGTTTTCTGACTGACCTTCTTCCGGCCAGCTCTCTTAACTGGCTTCCGCTTTGGAGCGGGCCGTTCTGCAGCATACTGCTCGGCAAGGTCTGGTGCAGACTGTGCCTCTGGCACAGTCTCTGTCGCGGCCTCCGTCCCAGCCTGTGCCGACGCACTCCGCGTCTGGCGACGGCGGCGTGGGACGTACTCCGAAACTGGCCGAAGAACGTGGTTCGACCGCAGTCTCATCTTGGCGAAATGCGCAAGATGAGGAGGATGGTTGGTGTCGAGGTTGTGGTGAGTGGAAAGTGAGGGAAGTCTTATTGAAATGAAATCAGTCAGTCAGAGATATCCAAAGGCTATCTAGTTACAAATGTAAATACTGACTGATTGGTAGAGTCGATCACAAAAGACTCTGGTGAGAGATATCCAAAGGCAATGCTCTGGATGGTAATGTTGTGGGTGATGGAGAGGAGAAGAGGAGAAGGAGAGAGAGGGGGGGAAGAGAGGGGATTAAATAGGTAAACAATGCGGTGGACGCGACCAAAAAATTAGAAGGAAAGAGCGGTTTGTCTCGCAGTCGCCAGCGATTGTCTGGTGGTCGCCAACGCATATAACTTTTTCGGAGTTGGAAGGCGCGACCCGGCAGAATACCGGGTCCCTAGGCGGTATGTCCCTCTATAGAGGCTGTCGCAAGGGACTCTATTGTTCCAATTGTTCCAATTATTGACATTGTTCTTTGATTTCACGCATTGTTTCACTAGGTTATTGTTAATTCCACTCTATACACTACCCAGGCCTGATGCCCTTTCCCTGACCCTCAATCCTCCCAGGTAAAATATATATTTCTAGCCGCGATGTGGATCTCTTGATCCGGCTCACACATCATTAGACGTTCTATCTAGACGGCCAAGCCATCACTGCGAAAAAATGTCAAGCAGCTACATTCACGATGTAGCACAGTACACCGCTTAGAACTTGAACGGACTATTCCACCATAAATCACAACAGTCATCGTCAAACTCTCTATGACCTCGCTCACAACAAGATCAAGGTCCACGAGAAAAATTTGGAAACCCGGCTTATGGAAGCTCTCAAGATATTATATGAGCATGGTGCTGAACACTGGGACCAAAAAGTAGACAATTTATCGTTCTGCGACAATGCGAGCTGCGATGATGGCAAAGTTATGGTTGTCGATCTCGAGGATGTCTAGTTCCCCGACAAAATTAGGCAACGGGAAACCAACGTTAACTTAGGTGGCGTGGGTTCTCTAATGAGCGACTTCAGAGACGTTGGAGACCGAAATCGTGGGCCATCGCCTGTTAGCTTCTAGATGACAAGACCCGGTTACGTTGGAACGACTGAACTGAGAGGTTCTACGCAGTTGATGAACAGAGGAAACACAGAGGAGCGGAAGTCTATCGTGCCCTTAGTAGATACAAGGAAAGAGGGTAACATGAGGCAATGACCAAGAGGGCCTCCGAAAGATGAAAGATGAAGGCTTCCAAGAATCTAGGAAATGGGCAAAGGAAAAGCTTTCGTCTCTCTCCCTGACCTACTTAATAGATCATCTATGGAGGAGGTCCAATTACGTCTTATATACTTTGAAGCTCGGCAAAAACAAACTTCTCATTCAGGTCCGGCGACTACAGCAGCAGATAGATTAACCTGGTTCCCGCATTGGTATCACGTCCATTAAATCTTACCCTCCGTCCATGTTGAGTAGAGATATACGTAGTTGGGATCGTCACATACTTGACAATAAACTTCCAGCGCTACCGCCTTCACTGAAAAAGTAGTCCTTACTCGACCATCCAGCCTCATGTCCTAACTGGCTATTTCACGAACAATAAAATTTTCCATACTGAGTTTTCCAAACGCAATTCCTCCTGTAACTTTCGTTGCATCTTCAAGACGTTCCCTGAGCTATGGTCTTAAGATGCGATAACTAACTACACTGTTGAGATCTCTTAGTTACGTATATTCAATGGAGTACGTAAATACTAGTAGTTAGAGGTAACTATGTACATATATGTTCAACGTCGATAATTATATCACTGGATACTAAAATTGTTTCCTAAAACTATAGCAAAGATCAAAAAGATAATTATTAGCCAAGTTAGCACTAAAGACCAGAAGTGAAATACACACGTCTGTATCATTCCGATAGTAATACAAAATGAAACATCTATAGCCAATAAATAGCCTACATAATCGAGATACTGCCATCTCATATGAGAATACCGCTGATCATTTAGAGGAAACTTAATACATTCTAGAACTTATGCTGCAATAGCAAGTTGGCTACTTCAGATGATTTCAACACGAGAATGGATGTGGGAAAAGAAACAATGCTATTTGTACAGATACTCTGCGGGCGAAACATAGAAATAGAGACATAGACCAACAAGTAGCCCTCGCTAGCTCCTAGATAGATGATACAAGGTAACATGCTGATACTTTTTTCAAAGCCAGCCAATCACAAAAGAAGAGAATGGTACAGACACACAAAAGACCTCTTATTAAACAAAGCCCTTCATAGAGCAATTTCTCCCTTCCACGCAGCGTCAGACAATCCCAATGTCCCCATCAGGTTCTGCCACCGTGGACCTCCGCGTTCCTTCTTGCGGACATATTGTAGCAGCTTCTGGCGCTTGTGGACTAGTAGCTGCATGTTGCGCTTGTTGTGTTTGTCCTTGTTGGCAGTCTCGAGGTGTCGGGAGAGGTTCATGATTTTCACGGTCAGGATCGCGGCTTGCACCTCTGCAGAGCCAGTATCGGGTCCGACGCGCGGCGCGCGTTCCGGATGCACAGGGGCAGATCCATGGACCACAGCCGAAGGCTTTGGTGGGAGATTTAAGTCTGTGTAGTGTCGCCCGAATGTTTCGATGCACTTTGTAATGTTGAGGCGCACGCGGTCCTTGGTGTTTCCGTTGTTCAAGTTCACAATCCGGTTGATTGCTTCTTGGGCATTCTTATGCTCTTGATTATGCAAATTCACTGCCTCCTTCTCAACCTGAGGATCGGCTGTGTTGCGATCAGGGTTTTTAAGCGGTGCTGTCAAATCCTTGGAGAAGTCAAGAGCGGCATCCAGCTCATTCGACTTCAAGTAGTAGTTGAGATCCCCAGCCAAAGATGATGGGATGTGCGAGTTGGTTTGGATTGCTGTCATCTCTAGGATAAATGGTGTCGGCTGGCTCTTCACAGGGTCGCCAACCGAGGAGTTCCGTTCCTCTGCAAGGACTTTCTGGCGGGAGACGTTCGCTGCCTTGCGCTGGCGCGCCTGGGCCATCAAGAATGGGTCATGTTTCTTTCGAATTTGAACCTTGCTGGACACAGCTCTGGTAGTAGTGTTGATCGAATTAGACAACGGGGTATATCCGTAAGTTGATCCTAAACAAGTCTTGGTTAGCACCCAGGTAATTGAACGATTGGTATGACGGATTTCAAGTAGCATACCGGTCAATGCCTTCAGAGAGGACTGGACTGAAACGCGCGGGGGCATGGTGGGCGTAGCTGGCGAGTAGATGGCTCTATTGTCACAAGCAACTTCTCTTTTCCATTGACCTTTGGTCGGGAAATCTTGCGGCCGGAGGTCTAGTTACGCTAATCCTAGTCAGGACGTCCGCTGACTCAGGCACCTAGTATCACGTGAACGAGGAATCAAGACTAATATTATGTAATCAACTGCCCAGCCCCGGAGCCCTAGCCCTAGCGCACGCAAGCGAAATTCTCCCGAATCGCGAGAGTGCAACAATTTTGCGGCTTGGCTTTGATCTTTTTCCCTCCATCACCACGACAAGAGCCAGACGATTGATCCTCCAACTCATCAATCCATCAATCGCCCAACATGGCCCCTTCCCAGCTTCCCCCGGTTTTCAACCCTACCGCGCAGGACATTGAGATGCTCCTTGCCGCGCAGTGCCACCTTGGTTCCAAGAACCTTCAGGTGCACATGGAGCCTTACCTCTGGAAGCTCCGCGCCGACGGTGTCAACGTCCTGAACATTGGCAAGACCTGGTATGCGCGACAGCCAAGTGACTTCTGACTGTAATATAGTGTCTAATATATATGTTTCACTGCAATAGGGAGAAGATCGTCCTGGCCGCCCGTATCATCGCCGCCATTGACAACCCCGCCGATGTCTGTGTCATCTCTGCTCGTCCCTACGGTCAGCGTGCTGTCCTGAAGTTCGCCTCCCACACCGGTGCTACCGCCATTGCCGGTCGTTTCACCCCCGGTAACTTCACCAACTACATCACCCGTTCTTTCAAGGAGCCCCGTCTCATCATCGTGACCGATCCCCGCACTGATTCCCAGGCCATCAAGGAGGCCTCTTACGTCAACATCCCCGTCATTGCCCTTTGCGACACTGACTCCCCCACCGACTTCGTCGATGTTGCCATCCCCACCAACAACAAGGGTCGTCACGCCATCGGTCTCGTCTGGTGGATGCTCGCCCGTGAGGTCCTCCGTCTCCGCGGTACCCTCGCTACCCGCGAGACCGAGTGGGATACCGTTGTCGATCTCTACTTCTACCGCGACCCCGAGGCCGAGGAGAACAAGGAGATCGCCGATGAGGCTAAGGTCCCCGGTGCTGATGAGATCGGTGCTGGTGCCGTCGAGTCCGGCTTCGCTGGTGAGAACTGGGATGCCTCCGCCCCTGGCGCTGGTAACCCCGGCACTGCCTTCGCTGCTGCCTCCGCTGCCACCGCTACTGCTGGTGCCACCAGCTGGGATGCCGAGGGTGGTGACTGGGCTGCCAGCTCCGCTCCCGCTACCACCGAGTGGGCTGAGGCTCAGCCCGCCGCTGGTGAGGCTAAGTGGTAAATTGCTCCGCGGTGACAAGGATAGTCGTTGAGAGGGGGGAAGTTTGATCACAATAAAAAGTTGGGTGATCTGGGATGATTGATGATTTTCTGGGTCCTTCGAGGCACGGGAATCAAGGAAAGGCTCTTGTTTTCTCCTATACACCATCTACTCCATTCACAACAATGGATTACAATCTCCCTCAAATTCCCTTGACATGTCTATCCTAGTCCCTGTGTGCAATTCTCCAAAAAAACGAAAAGAAACTGAAAAACAGAAGAAAACGAGCTTTCACCGGGAACCTTTCAATCTTTTGCCTCAGTGGTCTCATCTTACCAGCACTTTTTTTTTTTATTTCCATGTTTTTGCATCGGGGAGGAATTGCCATTGCCAATCATTGACTGGCGCTTATGAGGGAAAGAGATCCAGTTGCTTTTATTTACGAAGCTTCTGGGGGAAAGCCCTGTGCTGTCAATTCACGAGGTGGACTTAATCGTTACCTTGGTTCTTCCCTGTGTGTATTCTAGTAATCTGAAAAGGTTGTGCTCGGTATCATATCCAGTAGGTTTTGTAGTGTAGTGCCTGGCTGTAGACTTCATTGTTCGTCTATATTTGGGTATTAGTATATCTCTCTTTCTCTCAATAAGCCTTTCTAGTACTTGGATCGCTAGCTCGCAGACGACAGCCGTTCCACCCGCCCTGCCTGGTAGTCAGCGCGGTAGCGGTCTAAGTGCTAGAAAGGCACTCACTGATATCTGTATTGGCTGTCCTGGTTGTCTCCATGGTATTTGTTATTTAGAATCTGGTCTGCTGTCTGTAATATCTTAGTGGTTGCATAGAGCATACTCTCTAGCTGAAACATAGGCTACTAAGAATAGAAAAATAAAGAAGTTCAACATTAGAAAGCCGCATATGCGAACATGGACGACGAAATAATCAAAGAATAACGCAAGAAGTGCCCTCAGTCTGGCCACCTTTTGCAGTGGTCGTCATTGCCGCCAATCTAGCGAGATCTTCAAACGTCTCTGCAAGCAGCTCGCCTGTGACAGCCGAACACTCGGCATATCTATCGCAAACAAGTTCCTGCGCAATACGATAGGCCTAGATAACTGTCAATTTTCAAGGCGTGAAACTCCAATTCATAGTCACTCACCTCTTGTGGATAGATGATTCCCTCGCCTTCCCTCCGTAGGTCCCTTTTCAGGCCCAGCATCATTACTGGAAGGCGCTCGCCGTGACCGTACTGGAAGTAACGGGTAATATCATTTCGCCACTAAGCAATAGTGTCAAATTCCAGCACCAATTTACAATTACTCCAATTATATATTTGACTTACCTCCTTTAGCCCAGTAAGTGTGTCTCGATTGGAGATATCATAGGCTAGAACGACCAAGTCAGGACGAAGGCTTGTCCAATGCTGGTTTGGGTTGGATGTGTCGTTAAGTTCTAGAGTGAATGTTTTTTTTGCGAATCGGATGTCGTAAATGAAAGGCTGATCACTATCTCGTAATAGTTCAATGGTATTTGAGTCATTATTAGAGGTCCCTGATGGGGATGACCTTCCACTCTTTAGGCGACTGAATCATGTTAGCATGTTCCCATATAACGTCATATATATAGCCCAGGAGATTAGCTTCTAGGCTGCAGTCCGTCGGATGACTAGGTACTCACGCTAAGAATGTTGATTTCCCACATCCTTCATCTCCGAGTAGAAGTAAGGAGACTGGTTTGTTACCGTCTGTGTGAGGATCTGCCTCAGCCATGCTGGAATGGCTGTTGATTCGATTTATGCGCAACTGTCCAGGTATCGGTCAACTTGCACTCTTCGGCCGGTCAATTAACAAGTGTATTGCAGAGAATTGTCTCAGTTGTGAATGTAGGACAGTCTATATAAGTACCTTCGCCGCTTGTATTTGATTTCAGAGAATGAATACTTTGGGTGATCAAGTTCGGTGCTTGGCGTTCCAACACAGTTGTTGATTTATATATATATTAATTCGCTAGTCCTAACCTCATGTCATTTATGCTTATTAAAACTTTATATTGCCTTATTAATGATTTAAAAAGCCCATATAGTAATTTATTTACAGATAAATTATCATAGTACAGTGATATACATTGAATACATACAGCTATGACCATAAAGTGCATGTAATTACACCTTCGTACAGGGACTCAATACTAAAAATACACCAAACAGCGCCTCCGCGCAACTTTTTCAATTTCGATTCCCGCCGGTTAAACGTCCGCACCAATCCAATCCTTGACTCAGTCGCTGATGTGGTATGTGGAGAGTGTCTGCTAGACTCTTTCCACTGAGTTGCAACATACAGCACGCTCTCAGGCAAGCACGATACCTGTGCCAATCTCGCACTCTCACATCCCAAACCATGGAGGACACTAAAAGCAAGGGCCAACCCGACTACTCGGCCTGGAGTAATTCCAGCCTGATCGCGCGCATAACAGAGTTAGAGCGCCAGCTGTCCTCTAAGACGACAGAGTTCACAGCGCCAACCGAAGAATCGTTGCAGACACCCTGCTCTTCTTCCGCGCCCATCGCTACCGACGTCCACGAGGCTGCGATTCCTCTTACCGAGCCCTTCAATCCTTCTACGAAGCGACCACACTCTCCTCAAGATAGCGACAGTACCCCAGTGCTTGCGCCGACGCGGCTTGTCAAAGCCCCGAAACCTCCAAGACCCGAGCGCAGCTTCGACCCCTCCAAATACACAACGCGGTTTATTGCGCTCAAGTTCGCATATCTGGGACAGGCATACAATGGGCTCGAACATACAAACGGCAATACCACGCCTCTGCCTACCGTTGAAGAGATTATGTGGAAGGCATTGCGGCGTACAAAACTCATCTCCCCCGGCACCACCTCTGATCTTGAGCCGACCGAAAGAGGGGAGCGCGTCCCCATGCGCCCCTACCACCTTTATTGGGATGGATGCGATTACTCCAAAGCAGGTCGTACCGATAAGGGCGTGAGCGCTTTTGGGCAGGTTATTGGACTGCGGGTCCGCAGTCAACGACCCATGCCCAAGACTCCCACCGAGGGCGAGGATGCGATGCGCGTTGACTCGGGATCTACTGAAAAGGAGTGGGATGATGTAGCCGATGAGATGAACTATATCAATGTTCTAAACAGGGTGCTTCCGGAAGACATCCGGGTCCTGGCTTGGTGTCCTAACCCGCCGCCTGGTTTCGATGCCCGCTTCTCCTGCCGTGAACGTCGGTACAAGTACTTCTTCACCAACCCCGCGTTCGCTCCCACACCCGGGCCCCTTGGGTTCCAGAACCGCGCAGAGAACGGCAATGGCCCGCGTGCTGAGTTCCGTGAGGGCTGGCTCGACATTGAGGCTATGCGCGAGGCAGCTAAGCATTTCGAGGGTATGCATGACTTCCGGAATTTCTGCAAGTTGGACACCAACAAGCAGATTGATAATTTCGAACGCATTATCCTTCACTCTAGTATCGAAGCCGTCAATCCCAAGGTCAACCCCGTGGGGTATGTTGGCCAACCTGGATTCCAGGCCAAAGAGGGTTGTGTGCCCGAACCGGATTTGACGACTCCCAATACGGTTTCTCAAAGTATCCCTCAGGTCTACTCGTTTAACCTCCACGGTTCTGCCTTCTTGTGGCACCAGGTGCGCCACATGGTTGCAATTCTGTTCCTAGTCGGACAGGGATTCGAGTCCCCATCTATCGTCCCTGAACTGCTGGACATTACCAAGAATCCACAAAAGCCAATATATGCAATGGCTGATGATGCTCCGCTGGTGCTTTGGGACTGCATTTTCCCCGATCTGAATTCCGACAGTCGCCAGGATTCCTTGAACTGGGTCTATGCTGGTGACAATGCTGCAAACTGCAAGGGAACCGCCAAGGGTGATAGCAAATTCGGGCTGCGGGGTACCGTTGAAAGTTTGTGGGCCGTTTGGAGAAAGCGAAAGATAGATGAGATTCTAGCGGGTGCTCTGCTAGACTTGACTGTCAGCCAGGGTGACCAGAACGTGGAAAATCTTGACAAACAGTGGCAAAAGGCGGGTTATTCCAAAAGAGGACACAGAGGTGCCAAGGTCTGGTGTGGTGGAAACGATACTGTTGTTGGCGGGAAATACATCCGTGTCGACCAGAAGGGTAAGATGGAGACCGTGGAAGTTCAAAATGCCAAGGGACTTCTCACAAAGCAGCGAAGACTAGCAAGGATGGAGGGTGCACAAGCGGCATCGGAATGAATCTCGCTGTATATAATTGATAAAGCATCGAGCCTCGGGCTTGAGCAAGGTAGGCTTTTGCACGAGCAAAAATTTCTTGAGGCAAGAGACTGTGGGTATGTCATGACTTCGCATCGTAAAGACACCGTCGAGAACCTCTCCAAACCTGCTCTAAGATCTCTCGCCTGGGCAACATGTGCTAGTCGCAAAATTAGGTCTGAGAGTATAACGCTGAGGATATTACATACCGGGAAGACCACTAGGGCATCAAGCTCGCCTTCAACAATGACCGCCAAATAGAAGCGGACTTCGAAGCCCTTGAAGGCTTCGTGAATCACAATATCCTGGATTTGCGTCGTAGGAATGAACCTCGTTGAGGCAGTAGAAAGATATGTCGAGGAAGATGTCGAGGTCTGGATTCCGAAACCTCGAATAACCAAGAGCGATTCCTCTGTCGAACAATCAGCCATGAACAGCAATATAGCCAACTCTTCCTTCTCAACCTACCGATATGACCTCTTCTGAAAACACCGTATATCACCAATGCACCAGCCACGGCAATTCCCAGTGGATTGTATGAATCCACCAAGCGACACAGTTTGGATCCGAGCGGGCTCGACCAGAGGGCTGGCCAGCTTATCACCCTCCCATCTTCTTGGAAGAAGAGGTTTCGGACACGCGCGATGCCGACACCAATAACACAGAAAAATAAAACCGTACGCAGAAGTACTTGGAGACCGAATATTATTTTGGCGGGGGAACTTGACTGCTGGGGCGCATTCGATACGGTAAAGGAGACGGTCGTCGGAGAGGGACGCTGAACTTCTAGTCGGCCTCGCATTTTGGGTATGGAGGAGTCAGGTGAAAGAAATAACAGAGCCAGAATCAGTTGCCAATTTGCATTATAGCCTGTCTATTCAAGATGCAGATCAAAAGTGCGGAGAAATTCAAACGTACTTTAGACAGGAGAGCTCTTGATGTGAATAAACACGCTAATACAAATTTGGACTAGCGTACTCCACTGGGCAGCTGCGTTTCATCACGTGCCTTATAGCTTCGTTTAGATTACATCTGGGTTGTCAGGCACCCACGCAACTTCCATATTTCCATCCATAGTCATGGCTGACCGATCGCGAAGCAGGTCTCCTGGCCCGCGCGGAAACACTGATAGAGAGCGCCCTAGAAAGACCGGAGGCTTTCGATGGAAGGACACAAGCCGCACTGGCGATTCCCGCGGCGATGATCGCAGATTAGAGCGCGGATACCGAGACCGACCACGATCACCACGACGCGACCGAGAGGGTGACCGATCTGGAGATAGACCGAGAGGTGGTGACCGCGACCGGGGCCAACAACGTGCCGATCGAGATGCGCCGCGCGAAGACGGGGAAAAGAAAGCGAAGAAAGAAAAGAAGAAACCGGTCGCTCCACAATCCTCAGAACCTATGATCGTGGTCCATGTCAATGATCGCCTGGGAACTAAAGCTGCGATCCCTTGTCTTGCCTCAGATCCGATCAGTATGTCTCCCTTTTACTATTGACCGCCACCAGTGTGCTAATGTTCTACGCAGAGCTATTCAAGGCCCAAGTGGCAGCTCGAATCGGCCGTGAACCCCACGAAATCCTTCTCAAACGTCAGGGCGAACGCCCTTTCAAAGATCAGCTTACACTGGAGGATTATGGAGTGAGCAACGGAGTTCAACTTGACTTGTGAGCCTCAAACCCGCTTTCGGATACCGGAACTGTCATACTAATTATATTATAGGGAGGTCGGAACGGGCGAATGACGGATTCTCGGAGCAAACTGCACGGTGGGAGACTTATGCCAAGCTCTTTTATGTTTCTCTTTTCTTAGTACATACCATCTCGGGGACCGGAGCATAGGAGTCATGAATATGTTTCTTTTTTCTTGCTTTTTCTTCGAGATTTCCAAAGCGACCGGGGGAATTGAACCAAATCATGTATATCTATGGCCGGGAGCAAATGGAGAATCCGAAGCAGTAAACCTGCTGACCATTTACTGCGTTCCTGTCTGTCCAGAAGCAGGGCCTTTTTTTGCGGGGCCTCGTCACGACATGCGCTTTACCCAATCCGGGTCATTTGCCACCTGAGGCACCAGCCACAGGTCCGCTCCACTCTAAAGAGGCTTTTTTCACATCGCGGGACTCACATGGTCGGTTTTTTTTTTTTCTTGGTTTCATGTCTCCGTCTCTCGAAGTGTCAATTCTTCCTCCGCCATGAGGTAGCATTTGTTTTCTTCATCTCAAGAATCCCTATACTTTTGTTTTTTCTTTATTTTTTTTTACTGCCTTGACTGCTCACCGAGATCGCCCCCCAGATTTTCTTCCCCCTCCATCCGATCCCTCCAAACTTGATTTCCTTCAGATCGAGCGCCCTTCTTCTTGATCCCTCTTACTCCAGTCCTGGCGATATCCACAAAAGCCAACACGATGGTTCGCAATCTTGTCGTCATCGGAGGCAACTCCCACCCTCAGTTGACTCAGAGCATTTGCAATGTTCTCGGCATTCCTCCCGCGGAGGTTCTGCTCTCAAAATTCGCCGTGGGGGAGACTCGGGTTGAAATCCAAGAGTCCGTCCGTGAAAAGGATGTCTATATTATTCAATCCGGCGGCGGTAAAGTCAACGACCACCTGCTAGAGCTTCTCATCACCATTTCCGCCTGCAAGACTGCTTCGGCCCGGCGGGTCACCGCTGTACTCCCTCTTTTCCCTTACTCTCGTCAGAGTGATATTCCTTATGACAAGGCCGGTGCTCCTCTCGTCAAGGCATCTGTGGGGGGCAAACCCAGCAATGGCTACACATTCGAGAGCACCCCTTCAACCCCGGGTCCTGGTGGAAGAACTGAAGGCCTGGGCTTGGTGAATGGAATTGAAAGCCTCCAGAAGGGTCTTGCCAAAGCTCAGATTGAGGACAGCACTGGCAGCCCTGTGAAGCGGCGGGGCAACGGCCTGCCTCGCAGCGATACGACAGATTCCCTTAAGTCTTTGACCAACGGCACCGATGACGCAGCGAGCACCTCCTCCAAGATCACTTCCTTCCAGCCGCGTCCTGGCTACAAACAGTGGGTTGCACAGGCCGGCACACTGGTTGCGGACCTGCTCACCTGCGCCGGCGCCGATCACATCATCACCATGGATTTGCACGACCCGCAGTACCAGGGATTCTTTGATATCCCCGTCGACAACCTATACGGCCGACCTCTTCTGAAGAGCTATATTCAGCACAATATCCCAAATTACAAGCAGGCTGTCATTGTCAGCCCCGATGCTGGAGGTGCCAAGCGCGCTACGGCAATCGCTGATCAAATGGGCATGGAGTTTGCCCTGATCCACAAGGTAGGCAAATTGAGCTCTTCAATTTTCCTGTTACTCTAACAATTTCTAGGAGCGCCGCCCCACCAAAATCACCGACCGCCAGAATGCCACCATGATGTTGGTCGGCGATGTCCGTGATCGGATAACTATTCTGATTGATGATCTGGCGGATACCTCGAATACGATTACTCGTGCTGCCAAGTTACTCAAGAAAGAAGGCGCATCTCAGGTATATGCCCTTCTCACCCATGGTATCTTGAGCGGCGACGCTATCGAGCGTATCAACGCCAGTGCTCTTGACAAGGTTGTTGTGACCAACAGCGTGGATCAAGTTGAGCACTTGCGCCGTTGCCCA
Organism: Penicillium roqueforti; assembly: GCF_015533775.1. Lineage (NCBI taxonomy): Eukaryota > Fungi > Ascomycota > Eurotiomycetes > Eurotiales > Aspergillaceae > Penicillium > Penicillium roqueforti. The sequence goes on along the minus strand of NW_024067566.1, from coordinate 939,240 downwards.
AAACTGGAGGTTCTGGAAGTCGGCCACGTTTTCGGCGAGGTGAGTTCCATACATCCGGCTATTCCGAACATTTACTGACGTATACCCAGGCCATCCGCCGTGTGCACCATGGTGAAAGTATCAGTGTTCTCTTCCAGTATGACTGATCGCTGCCTAAACTTTTTTTTTCCTTTTCTCCGATATCCTAAAATTTCCACGTTTTCTCTACGACCCCCACAACCTCAATTCCCCTTGCCATAGATCCAGGCTCGCAGTAGACTTGGTACACTGGATTTGTTCTGGTATTTCTGTCATTTCTTTTTTTCCTGTCGCGTGCTCTCATCTGGCTTTGGCTGGCTTTTCTTGCTTTTTCGAATTTCCTGTGATACTATCTACCTCTGCCACACCCTTTGCCATCTGCACATATGAACAATGAATGTTGAATCGAAATGGGGAATTTCTTTTTCAGCATGCATGTAATCGCCGGTCTGGGACTAGACTATCAATGTGGCTGGTCTGTATACTTCATGGAGACGTAAGACTTTCCAATATTGAAGCTCATGCATGTCGGTCTGTGCTTGATTGATCAGTCTCTATCCTTGCATATTACAACGGGTATTGTCTAGCACTCGAACCCTTTCCCTTTCCATTTTGCTACTCACCTATTGCATTCAGAGTACATGATTTCATGGACCCCTAAACATCCGAAGAGTGCAGTCAACCAGTCACTTTCACGAATTGAGAGAGCAACGTGGAGTCACTACTACCAGACAGTATTGATATCCCGGGTCGTGTCATATTGGTCTAAAAGAAAATACTGGACAAAGATACTAACCAACAGTTCCCTTGGCCGCATATGGGACCGTGAGCCGTCATTGGCAGGTTATTATTGCAGGGTGCATATTTCCTACCATCCGTGGACGTGAACACTAACTACAACATACTAAGCGACTAGCGGAATTTGCGCAGCTAGAATAAATGATACGCGGAAAGTCATATATTCGGAATATTCATTTGCTCGAGTTCATCATATGATGATAAAGATGGATGCTTTCTCGTGTCTCATCATAAGTGCTTTGAAAGCCCAATGCACAGTATACCCGTGTACCTCCCATGGCAAAATACTGCGCACCATGTTCATCACTAGGCAACTGAGAGCTCCTGAACTTCGGTGAACTTCATTGCTCTCACATTCTGAGAGTAGCCGAGCAAGCGAAAGACCGCTGAGAGGAATGTGCCAGTTGATAAATTGAAATGCATAGCCTAGCCCTGCTGAATCGCAATCCAGGCTTACAGTCCTTCGGGTGTATGCCATTCGCAACTGCAAATCTTCGATGATCTTCAACACCATCACTTGTACCGCCATGTCTCCTTAGTCCTGTCTTGTCTGTACGTCGATAGATCCTAATGCAGTTGTTCGTTGAGTATAAGACAAAGTCACACGGTCTCTATATGTAGTTACGGTTAGCCACACCTTCTACCCCTTCCTTTTGTAGTTCACTCACTTATTCTCGCAGCTCTGCTTTCATCTCCCTCGTTGGCGGCATTGTGTAGAGCATACATAACTTTCTTAACTGGCCATAGGTGCTGTTCGTAGTATAGACCCTTTCGAATAGTATGTGGAGGCTTGCCATACATATATAGGATATAACTATATAAGGATGTCTCATCATCACTTTAAGACACGAAATGCCCATCAGGTCAGCAGATCGGCACCGAAACAGGATCGACACAAGAACGACTCACCTGTGCCACATGCGGACTCCTCAGACAGTGGGAATGACGGTTATCCTTCTCAAAAGGGTCTATCCCAGCGGTCAAGTCATCAACCACACCCACAGACTTGGAGTCCCAATCAAACCCGACGTCTTCATCATCATCGGCGTCTAAGGGAACACCACACGTCCCCGTTTTATTCAACCAGAAAAACCGAGCCCAGGAGAGACAGGAAAGCACCTTCTGTCGATGGCCTATAATACCGGCATGGATCTAGAGAGACAGTCGAGATTAGCATGATGCACCACAGAGGTGATGACGAGTCACGGGAGTAGAGCCTCTACCTAATCGATTTGTTGGTTCTTATAACTTGTGGCATGTCGAGCAGGGTATTACCTGGAAATGTAAGGTGATAGATGATATATGAGGGGTCGACACTTGAGGGTTGAGGTTGGTGGAAGATATGTTAATTAAGGAGATATAGTTGAAGGTCAAACTTGGAAGTAGAGTGGAGGGATGACATTTATATACTGAGGTAGCAGATCGTTCTAGAAGATTGCAGGTTTGTTTTGTAGCAAAACAATGCTGGAATCCTTGCACAAGTTCTTTGTATCCCGAATCTTGTGGCCCGCAACACTAGAGGGAAATGAATGCCACAGAGAGGTCTATAAACTGCATAGGGTTTACCAAGAAGGTCCGAGGGTTGCAACATTGCAAAGTGGTCAGCTATATCAACTGGCCGCTGCCACTTTGCAACTTGCTTCTTCTTTCTTTCTCCATCTTCCTTATTCAGTTGAATGTAGTCTTTCTTGTTCAAGATCGATCTGGCGCTTCACAATCAATTTATGATGATTCATTCGATCAATTTATCTGGTCTGTCAATTGAAGCTATTTAGAGATTGCCTGATCATTTTATGACGATCTAAGGATATGGAACCCGAACGTGCCTGCCATATTTATAACTTCCACTCGTCGAGGAAGTCGCGCGGCGAAGACAACATTGACGATGATAAACCTAGAGTGGCCGATGATCGAGCTAGTTATTTCACCCTCGCCTACCAATTTCTCTATATCTACCATGATCTATCTAAACACTTTACCGATGAATCTATCATAGGGTTTGGCCTCATTTTCTATGTAGATACTAGAGTAGTAGTGGGTTATATCGATTTGGATCCGCAGCGATTCTCCGGGCCGTGCCATGCCCTAATACACATTCACTTCAGCTATCATCCTTGAAGAAAACTATAATCATTAATCTATTATTGCAAAGAGACGAATATATTCTGCAGAATCTATTGGCTTGAGATAGCCCGTTTAGGAGGCAACTATCTATGCGGAGTACAGTATGTATCCTATGATATCATAAGGAGAGATCGTCAATCTTATCTTTTATTCCTCAAGCTAAACTATAACTGTACACCTAAGTCTGTCTAATCTGGACTTGATTGGTCCCGATGTAACTTCGGTCTGTACTTTCTTTTTAGTGTCATTTTTCGGGGAGCTGTGGGATCTCTCCGACTCTCTGTTCTTACATGGATATGTATGATCTAGTTATGTCTTTCCTTGACATCAAAGGTTGGAAAGAGGTTTTGCTTGTCTTTTTCTTTTCTCTCGCCCTTGCTTCTGCGATCATCCGTTGGAATTCCTCATCTCATCATCCAGATTTCCTCTAGACATGGCACCCATAGAATCGAAAACCACGGTGGCCGTCTCAGATGAGGAGGAAGCAGTTGGACAGTTGGATCAAGGACTTCCTGCTTGGACGGTCGTCTTTGGAGCATGGTGCTGCCTTTTTTGCGCTTTTGGCTGGGTGAATGGTGAGTCCTCCCATACCTATTTCTTATGCCACCGATAACCTGACACACTTCGCTCCAGCCATTGGCATTTTCCAAGAGCACTACCAGAATAATCAATTACAGTCCTATTCAGCGTCCAGCATCTCCTGGATTTTATCTTTGGAGCCATTTGTACTCTTTGCGACTGGAATTGTCATTGGAAGAGTGAGTCTAGCCCCATCATGCCTGGAGGTATACATGTTAACCTTCTTCAGGTATTCGATAATTATGGCCCAAAATGGCTTCTTCTTATTGGAACATGTCTTCACGTCTTTGGTATTATGATGATCTCCATATCGACGGAGTACTACCAATTCTTGCTAGCCCAGGGAATCTGCAGTCCTCTTGGTGCAAGCTTTGTCTTTTTGTCCGCACTCTCCTGTACCGCGACATGGTTCGAGAAACGACGTGCCTTGGCCTTTGGAATAGTTTCCAGCGGCTCATCACTGGGTGGCGTTGTATTCCCAAGCATGTTATCTCGACTTTTGCCTAGTATTGGGTTCGGATGGTCACTGCGTATCTCTGGATTCATCATCCTCACACTCCTGGTCACTGCCAACTTGACCGTCCGATCGAGAATAAGGAATGTTCCACGGCCAGTGAAACTGAATGATTATACGAGTCCATTTTCCGAGCTACCGTTTGTCTTGCTTGTGCTGGCATCCTGCTGTGGATTCTTCGCCATGTTCGTGCCAATCAGTTACATTGTCGTCGAAGCTCAGGAGGACGGTGTCAACGGCGACCTAGCCGGGTACTTGTCAACTATACTTAATGCTGCCAGGTAAGTATTACTACTGTCTATCTTGACTTGACGAGAAGGGCCATTGTGCTAACCTAGTCTGCAGTCTCCCTGGTCGAATCCTACCAGGCTACCTAGGAGACAAACTAGGCCGATTCAACGTCATGATTGCCATGTGCTCATTATCCGCCATTGTGATCCTAGCCTTATGGCTTCCAGGTACCCTTCTTGCCCCAGGCAGTGCGGCCATCTATATTGTATTTAGCATGCTATATGGATTTGCATCGGGTGCATTTGTCGGTATGGTACCGGCCCTGCTAGGCCAGATCTCGCCCGACGTGACCAAGATTGGTGTTCGTCAGGGCGTTTTATTTACTTGCATCAGTATTGCATCGCTCACAGGAAGTCCCATTGCTGGAGCCATCTTGAGTAGACAAAACGGGACGTATTGGGGGTTACAGGTCTTTTCGGGTGCAATGATGGTGGCAAGTGTATTCTTCTTCATTGCGGCAAGAGCGATACTTGCAGGACTGTCTATCGCAAAAAGGGTTTAATCGGAGACCTTTATACATATCCATAACGGATCTCTTACTAGCATAATTAGGGCTTACTGCGCTGGACTGGCAAGTATTATTAAACTTGAGCATCCCATCTATTCAAGTAGGAAAGCCCGCCGTATACCAACAAAATAAATATCTGTATTTTGTTCTTCTATGCTACAAGGATAAGGTCAAGCACATGCCAAACGCCTCATACGAATGAGGAAAAAAAGCAACACAGCCGAAATTAAAGATGACCGGATTCTCCCGATCAAGGAAAAGAGGTCGATGCGCTCACGTTAAAGAACAAACTGGGTACTCGATACAACGAAAAGCGGTTGGCAACCAAAGCAAAATGCCAGCCAGGGAGATGGGTAAGTACAAAGAGGCAGGAAAACAGAAAATCACAGAGTGCCCGAGTCGATTTTAGAAAACGGAGATGAAGTTTCCGATTCTCTCCTTCTGGTTCTGAGCAATGCATTCCGCTATCCAGGTAATGTTGCGAATTTCCTGGGAGATATTAGTTTCATACTCTTAAAATCAGAGAGATTGATTCTAAGAGGCTTACCTGCTCCTTCAGCTTCATCCAGGCGTACACCACAGCTGGGGTGAATTGACGGGTGAAAACCAGCTTAGACATATCCATCTCCTTTTGATAGAAAAGATCTTCTAAACTCTTCCCGTCTGCCGGACCTCCGCCCATACCACCGAGACCGCCACCGCCTTGGCTCATGCCCACAGCATCGAAGAATGCTTTGTAATCGGCCACAGCGCTTACAGCCAATGCCACACCCTCGACATCCTCTGCGCGGGAAAGCATGAGGCTGCCCTCTGGGTAGAGCTTGCCGAACTCCGGGTACAATTTCCTCCGCTCGAGCTTGGACAGCTCGGTGCCAAAGGAGTTGAGAGTAATATTGATAGCGCGGCGGTCCGCCTCGAACTGCAGAATCTCCGCCATGACATCCTGTGTTGGTGTCCCGCTGAAGTCTGGGTGGGTATTGATGAAGTTGTAAAAGTCCTCCAAGTAGTTCTTGTAGAGGGTGTTGCGAACGATCTCGATGTTCAGCTCGTCTAAGTCCTGGTGGCTCAGACTGCCCTTGAAGTAGGCGGCCAGTGGCGTCTCGATCAGTACCGAGTTGTACAGTTCCTCGATATTTGTCGCAACACACAGCACAGGAAGTGTCTCAAACCATCCCAGTGGGTGGCATCGCTCCAAAAGTTCCCGGGTGTCTCGTTCATGCAGAGTGCCTGTGATCAACAGGGCAATGTTGTCGATCATATATCCGTATGTCATATATTCGAGAAACTTGGCAGATGAGCCTGTCGCTTGTGCGACCAGGTACTTGAATTCAGCCACCAGTTTATCGGTCATGCGGCTCGCCAGATCGGACGTGGAGGGGTTGGGGGAAAGAGAGGCAAGGACGTCGCCATATGAGGGAGCAAGCTGAAGCTTGACATCTATTGGACGAGATTGTCAGAATCAATATGCAGTGGTATATTCTACGACAGAGTCAGCGGAATCAATGAAGCGTACCGTCAATTGTCTCGCATTGAATGAGGTTGGAATAGTTCTGGCCGGTCAACAGGCTGTTCCGATAGCCGCGAACAATGCCCTCAACGTATCTAAGAGAGTCAACAACGGGCGCTATTCGGACCAAGCAAAGATATAGACCACATACCCGCCGTTAATATTAAAGAATAGGCCCTCCATGGTGAATGTGGAGAAGATGATTGGAGAGACCCAGCTGTAGCTCTATCCGTCCAGGACACGCATATGGCTTAGTCATGCACCTAGCCACACGGCTAAGCCACTCGTGGCACCCGCTTTTCAACTTTTTTTCTTCCGTGCAAATTTAGATTCAATTTCTCCAACGACACCGGTGGCCGACACGCCCTACGCTAATTATTTTTTTCGACATTTCCTCGGCTCGGTTTATCGTTCGCTTTGACTTGTTTATTCTTTTCTGTTCTTTTTCGATTATAAACGCCGTGGCCGCGCACCATGACGCTTTTCATCCTCACTGAGACCAGCGCGGGCTATGCCCTGCTGAAGGCCAAGGACAAGAAGCTCCTCAAGCGTGATGATATCGCCGAGGAGGCCTCTACTGCGGAGGGTGTCTCCAATCTGTACGTCAATTGTGTCTTCCAATCCTACCAAATAAAAAAATTTGAGTGGGAATGAACCAACTCTGAAGAGTCGCAAAAATTTTGTTATCGGCGACAATGGCACTAACAAAACCTCTTTAGTCTTAAGCTGAAGAGCTTCCAGAAGTTTGACAGCGCTGCTTCAGCTCTGGAGGAGGCTGCCTCCATCATGGAGGGCAAGGTCACCCCCCGCCTGGCCTCGCTTCTTGACAGCATCAAGGATGAGAAGAAGGTGTCCCTCGCCGTTGCCGATACCAAGCTCGGTAGGTCAATCTTCTAAAGGTTCTTCCTACGGGATGTATGCTGACTGTGATCGTGAATAGGAAACTCCATCAGCAAGCTTCCCGGTCTTGACATCCAATTGATTGCTGACTCCACCACCAACGATATCTTCCGTGCCATTCGTGAGCACCTCACAACCCTCATTCCCGGTCTTGCCCCCAGTGATATGTCTACCATGTCCCTTGGTCTGTCCCACTCTCTCGCCCGTCACAAGCTCAAGTTCTCGCCCGACAAGATCGATACTATGATCGTCCAGGCCATTGGTCTTCTCGATGATCTTGACAAGGAGCTGAACACCTACGCTATGCGTGTTAAGGAATGGTACGGATGGCACTTCCCCGAGCTGGCTAAGATCCTCAACGACAACATTGCCTACGCCAAGCTCGTTCTGAAGATGGGTATGCGCTCCAACTGGGACTCCGCTGATCTTGCTGAGATCCTCCCCGAGGAGATCGAGGGTGCCGTCAAGGCTGCTGCCGACCGCTCCATGGGTACCGAGATCAGCCCCGAGGATCTGGAGAACATCCAGGCTCTTGCCGAGCAGGTCGTTGGCTTCTACGAGTACCGCTCCCAACTTGCTAGCTACCTTACTTCCCGCATGAACGCCATCGCACCCAATTTGACTGCCCTTGTCGGTGATCTTGTTGGTGCCCGTCTTATTGCCCACGCTGGTTCCCTTACCAGCTTGTCTAAGAGCCCCGCCAGTACCATCCAGATTCTGGGTGCCGAGAAGGCCCTTTTCCGTGCCCTCAAGACTAAGCACGATACTCCCAAGTACGGTCTGATCTACCACGCTTCTTTGATCGGCCAGGCCACCGGCCGCAACAAGGGAAAGATGGCCCGTATCCTCGCCGCCAAGGCCTCTCTTGGTATCCGTGTCGACTCCCTCACCGAGTGGGCTGACGATGCCACCGAGGAGGAGAAATGTGCTCTCGGTACCGAGGCCCGCTTCAACCTTGAGCGCAAGCTTGCTGGTATGGAGGGCAAGCCCATTAAGCCCCGTGGTGTGGCCATTGCTCCCAACGGTGTTCAGGCCGAGAAGTTCGACTTGAAGGAGGCCCGCAAGTACAATCCTGATGCTGATGCCTTGGCCTCCGAGGAGCCTGCCGCTGTTCAGAAGTCCAAGAAGGAGAAGAAGAAGCTTGTAGAGGAGGTTGAGGATGAGGAGATGGCCGATGCCGACTCTGATAAGGAGGCTGAGGATTCTGATGAGTCCGAGGATGAGGCACCCAAGAAGAAGTCCAAGAAGAGCGACATTGAGGAATTGGCTGCTAAGGCTGGTCTCAGCGTCAAGCGATACGAGCGGAAGCTCGAGCGTGGCGAGATCACTTTTGATAAAGCGGGCAATCCCACTTCAATCAGCAAGAAGGACTTGAAGAAGTCCAAGAAGGATGCCAAGAAGGCTAGCAAGGACGATGGCAAGAAGCGCAAGCGTTCCGAAGACGAGGATGAGAAGAAGAAGAAGAAGAAGTCCAAGGGAGAGTAAGCGTATGTTTTCAAAAGTTTGTGCAATGTGACCGGATGGCTTTCCTGGGATCTGTATGATATCACACTTTTTCATTTCTGTTCTTTTTTTTTTGCAATCTTCCTGTTGCTCGCATGTTTTGGAGCATTTTGAGGTTGATCTACCGGTCTTTCACTGGCGCAGAGGGTGCTCGTTAGGAACAAGGCAGTACAGTTTTAGCTGGAATAATCTGTTCATACTTCACAACTGGATCGTAAACCTGTAGGCTATGTATCGCATAATGTAGTCCCAACTAACTCCATATGTATGTTTCCGTCTCATCTCCGTTGCTTTGCCTCGTATACTTCGAGATATGCAGGTAGATAAAGACACCGCCCAGTTTCTGCCGGCAGTTCGAACAATTTTCCTTTCTCAGTCCAATCACCCAGTTGCGCCAGTCTATCTTGCCACATTCAACACACAAAATGAGGGTATGTTCTATTTCACTTGAAGCTCGGGATTTCTCCTAACACAATGATCTAGATCATTGACCCTCAAACCGCCGTCCTGACCAATGTTGAGGTCCTGGCCTATCTAACCTCCAATCCACCCCGCCGACCACCGCCAAATTCGGGGAACTGGGCACCAAGTCCAGATCTCAGAGACCATAATACAGTGGTCAAAGAAGTGAGCAACCCTATGCTGTCCTTCTCATCGGTATACAGGGTGTTATGGCCTAATTCAACTACACCATGAGCCCGACCGTGAAGCGCAGTCGACCGCAAACCAGACACCAAGAGACCAACGATAGAAGAAAAAACGGCTGATAAACTCCCAGATTCACAACTATGCAAGCCGTCTATCCCCCCACCTCCTACGATACCCCCGCTACACACCCCGCCCTTCCTCCTCCCAGTCGAAAACACAGTCGCAAGCCGCAATGACTGGCACGCTGCGAACCTCAAATTCAGCAAACCCAGAGGCGGATACTAATTCCATGCCGCCACCAATCCCCTCCGCAGAAATAACACCCATGGACACAGCCCTCCGAGAATTAGTAGCCCGTCTACAGCCATACGGACTGACCAAAGCCGAGGTCGTTATGATTCTAAATCTCGGGGTGGGACTGAGCGGCAATCCTGCTACTGAGGAAGCTAGAGAGGAAGGCGCTAATGGAGAGGAATCAATGGAAGTGGATGGGGAAGGGGAGGGAGAGGCCGAGGAGGATGATTACACTGCGGTGGTATTGATGGACGGTGTTATTGAAGAACGGGAGCTCAGACTGTCTGATGAAGATGTTAAGGCTATTTTGGCTATTATCAAGGAAACCCTTACGGCGGATTATGAAAACGTGAAAGGGTGAGAAGTCGGATGTTTTATCATAGATGTTTGATATCAAGAACCAAAAAAGGGACCAGTGTGCTTCTTCAAACTACTGTCTTTTGTTGTACATCCACGATCAACCGAGCATTATATTTGCCTGGAATTACCCATCTCAAGCTATTATATGTAGCGCTTTGGCTAGTAACTAATCAATCAGGCCTTTTTGGACTCTATGTATGTATCCAGGCCTAGATCTTGGTATGCTATATCCTGACCTACAACCATGGAAGACCTATACCAAAATTAGAAACAATAGAGTTATTCTCAATGTCACTATCCGTCAAAGACCTTCTAGCCGTGGATGAGGCAATTTAGCTTTCTATTTAAAGCGCCGGGTCAAGCAGTCATTATATGATCATACCTGGGCACATACACAAACCATCACCATATAGTATCAAAATCCTTCATCTACAGAATCACATCCAAAACCATGCTCACAAATACATCTCTGCTCATTAAAAACATCGAGGTCATCTGCAATCTGGAGTACGTTGTCAATGACAATGAGCTCAGGACTGTGCCTCCTGTTCCTATACCTAGCCAACTGACAAGAGAGGTAACATCTCATTTCGCTTACTTGGATTTATCGAAATTTGATCGTGAGGTTCCTGCATCTGCAGCCTATCCACATTCTACCTTTACCTCCAGCCTCCTTGTTCTCGCTCGTGATATCGTTCTGTCTGATCTCCCTGAGGCTGCTCGGTTCCTCGGCATCAAGATCAAACACAAATGGAGCTACGGTCCTGTGCTTTTGGATAAAAAGAAGCACACATTGGTTGGAGAACTAGACTATGGGATCTGGTACGGCGATATGGAGGATCTCGCGCTGATTGCTGCTGTGGTTAGAACTAAACCTGGCGAAGTGCAAAAGGGTATAGCCCAAACCCTAGCATCTATGGGTAAGTGTCCTATAATATTTCTGTCATTGCATATTAGGGAGCTAAATCGTTCCAAGGCTGCGTTCACAGGCGTCGAAAGGATTTAAAGAAAAATGATTGCACGATCTATGGGCTAGTGACCGATGATAAAGACTTCTGGTTTTTGAAGATTTCTCATGACTCCAATGTGAGTACGTTTATATTATACATGTCTGACTGCCTCGTTAACATTTGACTAGTGGAGCGTTCATCCAGTCATGGCCCGCTGCAGTCGGGACTGTGAGAAGGTTCTGGGAATGCTGGTCTACTTCTTCGAGAAAGCCGTCATGGCTTATCCTCGCTCGAATAAATCTGGACAGCTTCACGCTCAGGAATCTGACGCTGTGGGGATCAACGACTGGGATATGTGTTCTATCGAGTAAACGTTGGCAAATAGCAAATCTATGGATAATACATTGGCAATGACTTCAATTCTATATATTATTCCGTAAGAGAGCACATTTCTATGTTGTATATGTTGTATATGTAGATCGAATAGTCTAAATAAGCCCGTTAGGAAAATAGGAAAGACTTACTGGTAGGCCACTACCTCATGTTTGCGTTCTCTCTTCTCGCTCTTTTCTCCCCTCACACTTTTTTCTCCTCTCACTTCTCTCTCACTTCTCTCTCACTTCTCTCTCACTTCTCTCTCACTTCTCCCACAGCAGTAAATCACGGTCATTGTGTTACCTCTGCCATTCTTAGGACACCACCCTTCTGTTTTCTGACATGGCGTCTATAACGACACAAGAGGTACTTCGGTATCCTAAACTTTCAGTCGAAGTCCTCTCATTCCCGGATGTTGAGCGCATCTTCCACCTCACCAGGGCAGATAACACGGACTGGGCACAGCTTCGGGCTCCATTTGAGCTTGCAGACCACTGCAGTAAGTCCAAATTGAAAGACGCTTCGCAAGATAGCTAATAATGTCTAGAAATCGTCCTGAAAATGATCGACGCTGCCATTTCTAGATCAGATGGAAGACCTGAGATGGCTGTGAAAATTCGCCTAGGTATTCTACTTGATGCTGTCCATGCTACGCCCCCGGACCCAGAGTCTCCTAATTCAACCCCAATCCCCATCTCATCCAAGTGCCCATTTCTATTCGGCCCAATTGTCTACAATGAAGTAGTGCATTGCCTCCAAGGGACCCCTGATTGGTTTCTTTGGTATGGCCCGGACGCGAAGAAAGGGAAAGAAAGCGTGGCCATCAACATGGTCATCCTCGAAACAGAGCATGGCCAATCTGCTGACGGCGTGCGCCAGACTCTTGCGTATATGAGTAAGTGATTTCTCGTCATGTCTGCCATCGTAACTAACCCTTTATTCAGGCATGATTCATACGCAACGTCGGGCTGAGGGTAAGCTTGACTCTTCAGTTTTCGGTCTTTCTACCGACAACAGCCAATTTCATTTTCTTCAACTCAATGGAGAAAGCGAAGTGAGCAGACATCCACCAGTTACGATAAGATGCATGCTTATTCTCGCCTTCTATTAGTGGTCCCGACTGGACTTGAACTATCAAAATCATCTCCAGGAGATCGTCGGAAAACTTGCCTACTTTCATAGGCACGCCTCGATCCTGTCCGCTTCTGATCGTAGTGACGATCCCAAAAAAGCGGATTCCGTATTCCACGTGGAAGACAGCGGAAGGTCTGCGGTACTGGTTGCTATTTCAAGCTGACCACCGATGTAAACCGGAAGACTATGAGCAAGATGGTATATCTGACAGTGAGGGTCATACTTTAAGTCAAATATCTATTAGGCACATGAGTGGATAGTAGACGGGTAGTAATGATGCGTGTAAACTTGACGGTGCCGCTTGCTCTATGGCACCCTCCTAATTTAACGTTAGATTCGGATTTTGAGAATAAGTTAGATAGCTATACTATGTAATGCTTACTCTCTACTGACCTAAGAAATGGTAGAAGAGTGCGCTAATTTAATAATGATTCTTCGCGTGAGTATGAAGGAAGTTATAGAAAGGGTGACCGTCTTGATATAATATAGGATATTCCGCATCGCAGGCTCACCACTCCCCGCCGTTGACGAAAAGCTGATCACCTGTCAGTTTAACAGGTGATCAGCTTTTCTGACTCGGGAGTCAGCAAATGAAGAAGAGAGAGCGATATGGGAAAAGCTCTGGCCGTTTCAAGATTCTGTGAAATGATCAAGTATCTAAACCGGTGGAGATATTACATGAGTGATTAGTCCAGATGCGAACGACAATACTTTACTTGTTCATTCTGTTGCTTTCTATATACACCAGCATCACCAAACAGCCGGCCCTTTCCAAGGTCCCATCTATGACGGTATCATACAACAGACTCTTGCGTCGCAGTCATGCAAAGCCAGTCGCATTAATGTACAGCTATTCGTGATAACAGTCGAAAGAATCCCAGCTTCGACATAAGAATAAGTCCGAATTCTCCGGTGAATCCGGCCATGTCATCCCGAAGGAGGTCATGAATAGTGGCTCACCCAATCAGGCGGTCATGAAAAAGACAAAAGCCATCTTTACTCCAAAACTCGTTAAAGTCCAGAGCCTGATAAGCTTGAAACTCGATGTGGGGGTATAGCGCAGAGCAGGCGGATGGTGACCACCGGACGGCGAGCTGAACGGGAAGTCTTAACAACCCGGCAGCCCATCGATCCATCGAGAATAATGTAGTGAGTAAAAGGGAAGGATAATAACTCAAAGTCCAGCTTTAGTCGAGTTATTGTTCCTTCCCAGCAATGAGACTTCCATACTGGTTGTAAACCGGATGATCTGGGTCACCGTTTTCCTTACCCCAGGGCCCGAGATCATCGTCAAAGAGATCTCTTTCTTGGCCATTGCACATCTCAGAAAGATTGACCCAGTTCTCATCATCGGTCCAGATCCCACCTCGACCTCCGCGCACCTCCAACCAGTCCTGCCCGCCCAGCAGCGACGACTGCGCCGCATCGAATCCGTGTGAGTCGCGGACATACTTCCGCAGCAGCGCGCGTCCCCATGGGAAAAACCACATATTCTCCCACCAGGCGTTGCGGAGCTTGGGGTCACCGTTGAGACGGGCGATTACCGGGACCGAGGCGGAGTGGACATTCGTCATTAGCGAAATATTGTGCCAGTTGCGCTCGCGCGGGTTCGGGAGCTTGTCTAGTGTGGCATTCCACACTGGGCGCTGGGTTGATTCTTTTGCGAAGCGCGACTGGATGAATGGGTTCGGGAGCGATGCAATGTCCTGCGGTAGGAGGATACGGTGTTCGCGCGGGACGCCATGTTCCATCTGCAACGCGGACATCTTGGTAATGTTGCCAAACTTGACCCACTCGACGTCCTTGCGGGACATGATCTGGTTGAAGAAGAGTTGTGACTCGTAGTCGACGCCAATGCCGTACTCGTAACGGTGACCTGTCTCCAGCCGAAGGGTAATCCCGGTGATATTTGCTGCATCAGAGATGCCTACCATCCGGTAAAGCAACTCTTTGAAGTCATTGGCTCTTCGCCGCCGCTCCAGTTCTCTGATCACCTCTTGCCGTCCGTACATCTGTGTCAAGGCCATGTGATCTCCAGACTTGTTCGTGCGCATCTCAACAAGCCGCAGGACCTCATCGTAGATCAGACGCAAGTCCGCAGCCTGACCAATGACCGCTCCGGGATTCAACCACCGGGGTCGGTTCAGGGATCCATCCGGGTAGGCATCAGTCTTCCAGCCATACACATCCGGGGGTAGAGATGAATCGGGCACGGATGCACAGCCGGGGTCGTCCAGCAACCCGGGGTAGCATATCTTGCTTGCACCAAAAATAACGCGCTGGGTGTATTTCTGTACCATCTCAGGCGCAGCCCCAGCATTTTGGCCCTCCACTTTTGCGAATCCAAACTTGTCCCGCAGCTTTCGGTTGTTCGCCCTTATGATAGCCTGGAACCGCTCCACTAGGACCTTCGGCGGCAATTGGAAAAAGGTGTCTGCGCCATCCACTATCAGCACAAAGTCGCGGTCGTGTACGGTCTTGCTGTCTCGGAGGTAGTTGCGCGCGCGCGTGATCCGGTCCACCATGCGCTCGGCCTCAGTCGCTCCGGGAGATTGATGGTCGTAACCGATTAATGTCGGCGGTGGGTATCCAAGGATCATAGCCGACGTGAGCGTTCGGCAAACTCCGCGCGAGCCCTGCGAGGCTGGAACTAGGACATGCAAGCGCGGGTTGGGTTTGTCCAGATCGTGGGGAAGGGTATCGTTAACATTAATATCGGTACGAGGATTCAGGATGACCTGGGCATCCTCCGGGCGCTGGGGAAAAGGATGGCGAGAGGGAAACTTTGTCCAAAAGTCCGGTTCAACTCGCTAGGCAGGTCAGCTTCTTTGTCATAGGTCTGGCAATAGTATGTCCGTGTAGCAGAAAGCAATCCTTACCGTTGGAGAAGACTGGAGCAGAAGAAAGAAGAAGAACAATGCAATCACCGACAAACCAATTGTTTTAAGATTTGCCCGTGACCGACGGTGGAAGACGTGCCACAGCATTGGAGTCGACTTGGTATCTTCAAAGTGTAGTGGCGCGTCCTCCGACGCCATCATGCAAAAATAAGTCGAATCAGATACTGGGTAAAGCAATATGGAACATTGTAAGAGGTCAGGAACCGCATACGCAATCACCTTGGAGGAGAGGGAGAGAGGCTGCGATCGGCGCAACGTTCCCGGTGCCACTCCCGTCACTTCGTCAGCTCGTCACCTGGTGGGCCTTTGGACCCTCAGGTAGATGATGATTCATAACCATATCTAGGGCTATGAGAATAATAGTATTGTGTGTCTCCACGTGTAAGGAACACATTCACCTAAATTAGACGTTCATGGGTCTTGGATAACTGTATATTTCTACATCTACTCTGTATATAGATGTTCCCGAAGGATCTGTATAGTCTGTGGACTATATTCCCTTCAGTTACGCTCAACCCCATAGTGTAGTTAATAGCCCTAAGTTCATAACAGCAACTGACGTCGCTCCTATCCAAAAGGTCGAGTTTATGTATATCGAGGCCGGTCACGACTACGTAATGACCTGCGTCAACTTTAACTCGACGGATATGGAAGGCGATCCCGCAAAGAGCAGTGCAAACAGCCATATACAGACAGGGAGTTATGGAGACCAGAAAATGCAAGATTGTCGTAAAAGATGCAAAATACTATACAGCGAAGACCAAGTATCAATGTAGAGAACCAGCTCAACAGACACCCAGGACCATATATGAACAACCCATTCTTTCACTCCAAATATATTTCCTCTCTCAAACGCTGTAAATTCCGAAACAGCCCACCAGCCGGTGCCCCACTGTCACTATCCCGCCGAGCCTCAAATCTGGACTTGGACTGGCCTCGCTGGTTCTGATCTGCCTGCTGCTGGTCCAAGGTGCGCCGTCGGTCCTCCACGATATTCGCCAGGCTATCCACGAACCGATTACGGGCTTTTTCCTCGGCCGATGCATTCCACACAATCGCCAGCGTCCGTAGGGCTTCAACGCGGCGATTGGCAGCATCCAGTCCGGCGTATCCTCCGCCTTCACTGTCGAGTAGCTCAGTCACTTCTGCGCGTAGCTTCTTCATCATTTCTTGGCCCTTTTCCTCGCGGTCTTGGCCTTCGGGGCCGAGGTCTGGTCCTGAGACGGAGATGAAGGATGACGAGAATGAGATCTCGGATGGGGGCAGCGGCCAGCTCATTGCGTCGCCGAAGGTCTGTACGACGTCTTCTAGGCGCGATCTCACTTGGTTCAGTGTGCGGAGGTTCGTTATGTATTCTGGGTCTGTTGGGGCGGCGGGTTTGTTCTTGTCCTCTGTTTCTGCCGACTCATCTTCGTTCGTGGGAGCATCCTCTTCTTGTTCGGCCTTGCGTCCGTCTTCTGGTGAGGGCCCCGGGACGAACTTTGTTATATCGTCGCGTAAGACTTCAGTTAGGGTTTCGGATAGCCCGATTGTCTCGCCTCGTAGGACTTCAACTTCGTAGGCCAGTCGTCCACCGCTTCGAAGGATTTCGTCGGTAAGTTGGGATAACGTGCTCGAGAGACGGATATTTTGGGCGCTAATCTGGGAGAGGAGGGATTGGACCTGCGCAGATAACTCTGTCAGGGGAACAGATCCGGGTGACCGAGAGGCGCTAGGTTGTGCTGATGCCACAGTAAGCGGTGATAGGGAGTCATTGAGGAACTCGGCCGGGTCGAAGTTTGGATCGGCGAAGTTGGGGGGAGCGGGGTTTGATGGTTTGAGGCCAGCTCGAACGGACGAGCTGTATGTTTGCGATGCCATCTGTGTGGAGCTCTGACTTAGGAGCTTTGGCAATTTATGTCCAGGTCAATTCACATTTGAAGAGAGAGCTGGCCTCCGCGGGGATCGATATCTCCACGCCCCACCGCCTTCTCTTTTCCTTATTAGGTATGGTGTCATCCCATTTTAGGTATAGCTCATGGCCGCTTTTGGTCTGAGATCTATACAGCGTAAACAAAAGAGATCAAATAGTTATCTCTACATGTCTTTACTCCGTAATTTGTTCACTAATTTAATTTCCAGGTCACTAGCTCAGCCCTAAAAGCATTCAAGACAAAAACTAGAAAATAAGCAATGGTGATTATAATGTATTAACTATGTAGCTGAGGTATAGTAGTTACATCATGGGTCCCCAAACAAGCCCCATAATGCAGGGAGACCATCCATGTATATGTACTGGCATAATACTTGATAAGCCCAAGCCAAGATCCTCATACCGCCGCTCATCGACTCCAGTATCCAATGGAAATAGCATGCGCATATTCACGTAAAACCATTCATGTCCCAGTTCCATAGACTTATGCCAGGGGCCGAGAGCCGAGCGAGAAAGGGGGTATAATTCTGACTTTGCAAATCAAGAAAACAAAAGAAAGAACAAAAGAAAAGAAAAGAAAAAAAAAACTAAGCACCAAGTTCATGTACGAACTTTGGACCGGGGGGTGCCGCGTATAGTTCAGAAGGAGTAGTGTTCGCGTTCTTGCTAGTTGATCCCGCCGGCTCGCTCCCAAGCTCGCTTGGTGTTACGTATCCCCCGCGTTGGTATGATGGGCTTGCACCGAAACCGTCCGCACCAAGCTCGCTAGGTGCGGTGCGGCTCCCTCCGAATGACGATGGTGCATCTGCTAGAGTCTTCTTTTGGTTGTTCTGACGCCGGCGGAAGAGCCAGAATACCAGAGCGACAAGTATAATGAGACCTCCTGCGCCGACACCGACGCCAACACCAATCTTTGCTCCTGTCGACATGCCGCTAGACCCCGTGCTTGGGGCTGTTGAGCTGGTCGGTGTTGATGAAGCGGTTGCGCTGCTGGTCGGAACTGATGAGGTGTCGGATGATGTTGTTGTAGTGGTGGGTGTCGTAGTGGCGGAGACAAATAGGCTTAGGTCCGAAGCTTGCAGCTCGATTTGGATTGCTTGTGCCCACATCGTGATGGGGCCGCTGACTTCTGTGCTCGTCGAGTTCTGGCGGACGGTGACACTGGTACTTGATCCACTAGGAAGACGACTTAGGCATCCGGCGAATGTCTCAGAGTCGCCTCTTGCTTCCTCGTAGTAGGAGAAGGCACTAGAGCCTCGAAGTTAATATTTAAGCCGGAGACCAGGATCTGCTGTTTTTCACTTACGAGGGACAGCAGATGGCAGCGGTTGTCGAACTTTGAGCCGCTAACTCGGCTGAGGTGTATCCACCTGGACAATAGCCTGGGCTATAGACAAGAGATGCTTGAACTCTTCCATAATGATTGTATCCAGAAGGGAAACACGCCGGATCAGCATTGTCGCTCGCCGCGGCATTTTGCAGTAGGAGACCATTTTGGACACTGTTTGCAACCTCTGGTTCGAATGTCCACGACTCCGAGCATGAGGCGGGGGCAGTGAAGATACTTGACATGGCCGTCGTCGTGAGATCTGAATCTGCTGTTGCCCTTGCAACTAATCCTGGTATAGTAGACGTCATTTGGAAGTTGTATCTGCTAGGTAGCTCTACAGAGTGTTGCGAAAGAGTAGAATGTATAGCGGGAAAACGAAAATTATCAGCCTCCGAATGGATCGAAAGGGGGTTTATTTTGGTTATTTATACCTGCAGTGCCATATCCGAATTGATCTTAGCTCCTCTCGATACATCCTAGTGCTGACTCTATATCCTCCCTCAGCCTCCAGAGTTAGTTTCCCGTCACCCTGCCTCAAACCTGGCCAAACTTTGGATTTATTTTCTATTTCTTTCGGAAATTGAGTCAGTGAATCACTTGAACATAGAACATTTACATTTGTCAATAAAGAAGTAAACTAGAAAATATCACCCACGGAAAATTCCCAAGTCTGTATCGGCAATGTCCACTCACATGCTTAGCGCCTTTACAGCACGTTTCTCTACCCAATCTACAACAGTCTATCTTGGGATTCGCCCATCATATATTTTAGTGCATAGTTAGCGTGGTATTAATCTGGTATTCTTACCGATAAATTTCATTTAATTTTAGAAAAAAACTAGGGTTCAACTTCAATTCTCGACTTTCAATTGCAAGTCTTAGTACAGGGTATATGTTAGGAACCCCTTCAGTATACTGCATCCTATACCGCAAGAGTAACTTCACAGTGCTTACTCTACAGCATGTTCTGATCCCTATGTTATATACCGGGATCATCCAGGGCTTATTCTAGCCCTTTATCTAGCGCTAACCCCATTTAATTAGGTTTAAATTACGCGAAAATAAACTACTCCATTTGGCGAACAGTCCATCCAAGGACTCAACAGTAAGCATGCCTCGGCACATTATCTTGCATAACAGTCGGGTCCTTATTGGTACGGAGACGAAAAAGCCTTCTGTCAGGGGGTAATACTGTCGGCAATAATAATCGAATGTGCTGTCTAGGATCATAGATTGTCTGATACGTAAATTTAGGCGTCCCATGCTGTCGGTTACAACGCTCCTAGTGGAGCCTCACTCGCCTGGAAAAAAACTCTATTCCTCGTGTTATATAATACCACATTCTTACAAATGTAACTAGCGAGGATCCTTCATATAAAAGTCTTCAGTGAATTGTACACTTTATGTTGTACATTTCTGGAGCTTGGTTCTTTCCTGGTTATATGCAGTACTCACCTAACATCTTACATAGGAATTGAACAAGCCGTGATATCAGTCATGATCTTAATTAACTGCTTATGCGGAAGTCGGTGGTTAATCATATTCCGAGTAAATTATCCCGTCCACTTCAACCAGTGTTAATTTCGGCTATCGCCCCGCGTGTTTTCCTGGTACATATAGAAGCGCCTCATCGCTTGTCTACCGGCATTCATACCTATTCCAGAAAATCCGCAATCCTCCGCTAAGCCTCGGGACTATGGACTATCCACACTTGGCAAGGAGCGGCTCTGGATTTTATATCCGGGCTAAGATGAACCAGTAGTAGATTATTTTGAGGATCGGAATCGGGATAGGATCAGACTCTGGGGAGAGTCCAGGGTTCTTAGTGTTCGGGGTACTACCTAAGTATATAGTTGATCGAATGAGATTGGAAGGTAGAGGGTAGTTGGGAGTAAGAAGTCAATATCATACACAAACCAAATCAAACTACATCCGAACAAATCCTATGGATCCCCTCACCGCTGTTCTAGGAATCAGACTGTTGCAATAATAGCAACTCTGGAAGATGCCATGTCTTGGCTGTAACTGAGCCTCATCGGGAACGCCATCTGCGCAAAACATCTGATCGAGTTAGGGGTGCGGAATATGTACATAATCGAGAATATCAAGGTTCATAAGTGGATTTCAGTGATTTAAACCCTTTCAGCCTTTCTACCGGCAGTTATTTTAAATGATTCAAAGGTGGCGCATCTACTATCATGTGAGACGCGTTTTTATACGTGCCTTATCGCTGCCGACTGACTGGTCCTGGTATATTAGGTGCGATTGAAAGAAAGAAACATATAGCAAGAATTGCATTGCTGCATTGCATTAGACGAAATAATTATGATAAAGCAGTCATAGGGGCATTAAAGAGACATTAAAGCAGCTGCGATAGTAGCGCAAACGAAGGTGGGTATCGTCATGGATCCAGTCACGTCCAGCCATAATACAAAAATAAGAAAATCCAGGGAGCATAGACGAATGAGCTGTCGAGGAACAGCTTCAAATGATCCACCTTCCGGAAAGGGTAAAAGGGTCATGCCTTCACGCAAGAGACTGACCAATTAAATAAAAGGAGAACGAGATGACGCAGGAAAACGCATCAAGATCGCATCTAGATGTCCTCGACAACGCGAGCGTTCACTGCATGCTGGAGTCCATTATCGTCCTGGGAGATAGTGCCGTACTTGCTAGGACCTTCGCCAAAGTTCTCGGCAGTGCTAAGCTGCGTCTGCCCGGGCTGGCCAGGGCCAGGAAGGAATATAACCTTGCTATTGGCGGTCTTAGCCATGGCCTGCATCGCCTCGAGGTAGCGGATCTGCATAGCCGGAGCGGAGGACAGGATGTCGGCAGCCTGGCGCATCAACTTGGCGGATTCGACCTCGGCGCGCGCAGCAATGACCTTGCTCTCACCGATACGCTTCGACTGAGCCGCCATCGAGAGAGAGTCTTGCAGGTCGTTGCTGAAGATTATGTCCTTGATCAGCATCGACTCGACCTTCACTCCCCACCCGGCTGCGACCTCCTCGATGATCTCCGAAGTCGACTGAGCGATCTCCTCGCGGCGCTCGATCACGTCTTGCAACACACGCGCGCCGATCACGTGGCGTAGTGTAGTCTGGGTGCGCTCGATCAGGGCCTGTCGCACGTTCGAGATACCGAACGCGGTCTTGTGGGGAGAGACTACTTGGTAGTAGATGACGGAGGTCAGGTTGAGGGTCACGTTGTCCTTGGTCATGCAGACTTGGCGCGGCACCTCGACGATTTGAATTTTGACATCGACCGTGGTGATATGTTCGCTAAGCGGGTTGATCTTGACCAGACCAGGATCGACCGATCGTTCGAAGCTAGAATTAATCATTGTCAGTAAGTGATATTCGGAGGCATGGCGGAGAGGGGATCACTTACCGTCCGAATCGCGAGATCAAACCGACCGCACCCTGGTCGACTGACTTGAAGGGGTTCGGGCAGCAGATGCAGCAGGGAATAGCTCCAAAGAATCCGATACATTCACCCAGGCCGTGGACTAAACGAGGAATACATGGTTAGGAAGAGAGTCGCAGCGCATACAGTATTGGTGTAACTCACTCAAACCGGCATACCAGCCATGCGAATCGGGGTTATCATCCTCATGATCGATTTGATGCGCGTATTTGGGCTGCAGATCGCTCATATGAAATGGCTGAACATTGACCAGAGGTTGATGTGCTCCATGACCATGATTGGGGGCGGGAGCCTTGCCGGTGTTTGCGCCGTTTGCAGACATGGTTCAAATATTATGGCAGTGTTGTGGACCTTTGGATTTGGATGTTCAAAGGTAGAGATTTGATTTAGAAGGGATGAAGAAGGGGGGAAGTCGTAAGGTTTTAAATGTTCGAAAGTCAAAAGGTAAACAACACAACCTCCCTGCGCTTCCCCGCAGTGAGACCATGTCTTCACTTGGGCAATGCCCACAGGACTGGATATGATTGGATAAGCGGTTCTAAGCCTCCCTCTTGCCATGGCTGAGTCTTGTCGGGCGCTGGTCATGAGGGGGCCGAATGAGAGCTAGGATCGTCATGGCTGTTTGCGGCGCGAACTAGTTGATATCCATATTGTAGGGTATCAAGGTGGCAATGGCTATAGCTTCAAAGGTTGGAAGCCATATATTGTAGCAGTAGATGTAAGGTAATCTTCCATTCCCATTCCTCGAATCCTGCGTCGCATCGCCGACATTGCACATTCTGATCGGGCATGTCTGGGCATGTCTGGGCGTCGTCATAGCGCTCGAACCTCCTCGTGTAGCTAAAACCGACCGCCCGAGTCACAGTCAGAAACTCTGCCGCTTTGAACTTCATACGATCACCCTTTTTTGGGAGAAATGGACTCAACTACCTTTTCGGACTGTGGATCAATAAGGCTCTTGATCGAATTGTCCGCGGGCGCCAAGCAGGGAATCTTATTGGATTTCGAATGATATCGTTATCAAATTTGGACAAGGCTCAGTGAAGACGAGGCTGATTATCAAAAACCTACGAACTCAATGATCATACTATCCCGCGTCCCGCGTATCCATCGTTTCTCTACCGATCGGGCGTGGCTATATATCGTTATGGGATACGTTAAGGGCCATGTGAAAGGCCCTTTTAATGATTCTCATCTGATAGCAAAAGTAGCGCAAGTGCTCGATTACTTGAGCACACTCACTGCAAATCATCCGGGAAACCTTGGCGGGGGGCTATCTTAGGGATTCTCTAGCCTGAGACGGAAGACTCAATTGAGCTTTGACGATGGTTTAACAGCAGATTGTTTCCAGGCGAGGGAAAGACCTAGTGCTTTGGCATTGCATATTGCACCAGGAATATTATCTGGCAACCAGATGGTAGGATTATATGGTAGACTGGGCCTCTGCAGAGTTTCATCCCAGAATATTTGAATCCTGGACCCAATGGAATATCGAAGGGATGGAAAGGTCATTCAACACTCAGCTCCTACCGTCAATGAAGCTGCTTCCACCTCATGGGAGCGTTCAACAATCGCAGACATGCCGGGCTTGGTATAATACCCAAAAATATATTTCGCCCTTGCTATTTACATGCACTAATCTTTGTTGACAGTTTGGTAGCTCTAGATCCGCTGTGGCCGACATGACACCCCAGGATTAGAAAAAGCCACGATGCCCCCTTTGCCTTTCGCAGATAGCAACTATGGCAATTAAAGGTATGTCGATATTGAGACTACGGGTTAAAGGTCCAGGGCGCAAGGCGGATCCCACAGCCATGCCGTGAACTTTATATTCCCCACCACACGAGCTGTCAGAACCTTGGAACCCTCCCGAAAGCGAGAGCGAATACGAGACATCGGAAGCTCGGGTCAAGAGATCTTTGGCCCCATGTGCTTGGCTTGGCCCCAAGACTCAGGAGGCAGTGTCTAGGGCTCGCTTAACAAGCAGCACTGTCATAAACTACTTTATATGAAATAGTAAGCCCTCTTATATGAACTAGCATCATTGGTCTAGTGGTAGAATTCGTCGTTGCCATCGACGAGGCCCGTGTTCGATTCACGGATGATGCACTCATTTTTTGTTTTTTTTTTTGCTTTTAGTATGACGGTTAGAAGATGTTACAATTATCCTTTTGTATATTTTTTTAAATATAGATAGACTGAATAACAATGGATACGTACTTTCTCTTGTCTTGGGGCTTGTATTCTATATAGGAAACAGTATGGATCGAAAATCGACCAAATCGGGTAACGACTAGGTTAAACCAACCCCGAATATAGTTATACCACTGCTCAATTGAGCATCAAGTTCAATGTAGAACAACGATTGGGAGGGTGAATACAATTGACCATTTCACCATGATCAATGCCAAGTATGAATATAGTCCCACCTAAAAAGGGAGCAAGTATAGAAATGAAAGGAAGAGAAATCCCTCATTCCTGATTGGGATAACATCGCGCCATACTTCACTCGGTCGAGAGAAGATAAACGTAGAAAGCACAACACATGTTACGAATTTCAATATCAAATCCGATCCAATCCAATCCATGAGAACCTTGGAATCCCAACCCTTTTAGCAATTTACGTATCACCCCACATTTACATGCTGACGCCATCGGCCTCCAACTGCACGTCTTTTTGCACGTCTCACGACAATGCACCGCGGGGTTGGCAGATACGGAACACGTGCAGGGACAATAAATATAATCTACCCCTCTAGAGCTGTTGTAGACTCAATTAATTCAATTCAATTCAATTCAAATCAATTCAATCATCCTAAGTCAAACACCACCCTCACCATCACCATGTCTTCCGAAAAGAAGCAACTCATCATCAATGCCTTTGCGATGCACTCGCCGAGTCATCTCAACCCAGGTCTATTCCGTCACCCCGCAGACCAAGGCGCGGACTACAAGAACATTAAGCACTGGATTGCCCTAGCCAAGAAGCTCGAAGATGCCAAATTCCACGCCATCTTCTTCGCAGACGTCCTCGGAGGCTACGATGTATACCGAGGCCCCTCCAACCTCACTCCGACAATCCCCGCCGCCGCCCAATTCCCCATCAACGACCCCCTCTACAGCGTGCCCGCCATGGCCGCAGCCACAGAATCAATCAGCTTCGGCGTAACAGCCTCAACAACATACGACTCCCCCTACGCGCTGGCAAGACGCTTCTCCACAGTCGACCACCTCAGCAACGGCCGCATCGGCTGGAACATCGTCACCTCGTACCTCGACTCCGCGGCTCGCAATTTCGGCCTGGACACACAGGTCGAGCACGACGAGCGCTACCGCATCGCAGACGAGTACCTAGACGTCACCTACAAGCTGTGGGAGGCGTCCTGGCGAGACGACGCCGTGACCTGGAAGCAGGGCACCCAGAGCAAGACCCAGGCCTACGCGGACCCCAAGGCTGTCCGTGAGATCAATCACAAGGGAAAGTACTTCCAGGTTCCCGGCCCTCATCTCTGTGAGCCCAGTCCCCAGCGCACGCCGTTTATCTTGCAGGCTGGTACGTCGACCGCGGGTAAGGCGTTTGCCGCCAAACATGCCGAGGCTGTGTTCTTGCATGCGCAGAAGCCGGAGCTGGTTCGTCCTTCCGTTGATAGTATCCGCCAGCAGGCCGCCGAGCTCGGACGCAACCCGCAGGATATCAAGGTTATTGCCGGTGCCTTGGTGATTGTTGCTGAGACCGACGAGGAGGCGTATGCTAAGTTCGAGGAGCTGAAGACATATGGTGATCGGGAGGGCGCGCTTGCTCTCTTCGGTGGCTGGACTGGTTACGATCTGTCTACCTACTCTGATGACCAGGACTTCCGTTTCGTGGAGCTTCCTGCTGTTCGCAGTATGGTGAACCACTGGGCTAGTACGGTGCCTGGCACTGAGGGCCAGAAGTGGGATAAGAAGACTATTGCTGAGTACTTGGTGCTCGGTGGTAATGGTGTCAAGATCATTGGCAGTGTGAAGACGGTGGCTGATGAGCTGGAGCGATGGGTGACTGTGGGTGATGTTGACGGTTTCAACTTCAGCTATGCTAGTCTCCCTGATACCTTTGACGATGTTATTCGTCTACTTCTGCCGGAGTTGCAGCGCCGTGGTCTGTTCTGGTCGGACTACGCTGTCAAGGGTGGAACTTTCCGTGAGAACATGTACGGAAAGAAGGGTCAGTCCAGACTCCCTGATGCGCACCCGGGCGCGAAATACTTCTGGAAAGCGGGCCAGGAGGTGCCTCCTTATTCATTGGAGGAATCTAAGTAGAATATCTGCATTAGAACAAATAAAAAATTGTTGCTAGCCCTTGTTAATAGAATATCATATGGCTTCATCTTCTTATCGAATCTACACTGAGCATAAATAGTGATGATAAAGGAAACCACAGGTAGTACTGTGTTGAGAAGAAGACTAAACAAGGCAGGGAGCAGGTCCTATCAGAACAGTCTCAACAAATAGGGGGAAAAAAAATAGTATTGCCCAGCGCTAATTCATGTATAGGTATATCCAAATAGACACTAACACTCTTGCATTGGAATGATCCAGTCTAACGAACTCCATACCAAATCAAACATCCCACCATCCCTCCATGTGAGACTTCAAATCAATCTCCTCGGGCAATCTCAGATGAGGCGTTAGCTCCGCATCAGGAGCCAACTCTTTCGTAGTCCAGCCATTACCAAAGTAAGCAAACCGATTCCCACTCGGGTTAACATAGGTATACTCCCAATCCTCCCAGCGCGGATCCCGACGAATATAATTCGAATGCGACGCACTACCGGGGAAGAGACCGTGGATACGAGACCCGGGCTTGCCACCGTTGTACCACGAGCTACAGTTCGCCGACCAGACAGTGCGCGGGTAGAACCGGTCGCAGTACTCGACGAAGTCATCGGTCGCCTGGGCGGACGGGACGATGGTCTTGATTCCCTGCGAGCGGACCTTGCGCAGCACCTTCGCGATGTATGTCACTTGATTCTCGATGGTGTTGGGCACTGTGCCGCTGTGTCCAGAGGCGTATGGCCCGCCGAGCCAGAGGAGGTTCGGGAACCCGGGTGTTGCGAAGCCGAGGTATGAGTAAGGGAATCCGAATTTGCCATCGTGTTTCCAGGCTGTCTTTAGGTCGACTCCGTCGGCGATGATGGAGAACGGGGGTGCGTGGTCGACGTTGGCCCCTGTTGCGCAGATCGTGATGTCCACTTCGCGCTCCACCCCGTCTTCGGTCACAATGCCCTTCTCGGTGAATCGTTTGATGCGTGTCTGGATGTAGTCGACGTTGTCTTGGGATAGGGCCTCTAGATATCCGGGGCCTGGTGTTGGGCGACGACACGCCGGGGGGAAGTCGGGGATGATCTTATCTGCCAATTCGGGCTTGTTTGCGATACGCTTCAGCATCAGGGCGGTCCATTTCTCGCGCAGTTCGTTGTTCTCAGGTGTGTCTTTGAAGATTGCTCCAAAGCGCTGGAAATATCCCTTCTCGGTATCCCTGCGGTATTCAAGATACGCCTTGGGATCTTTCCATGTCTCTAGCTGTGTTTCGGAGAACGAATTTGGCTCCAGTCGACGGATTCCAACGTTTCCGCTGCTGAATGAATCTGCGATCCAAGTTGGATTCCGAGCGTAGTGATCAACGTGGTTGGCAAATGGTTGAATAGAGGGTAGAACCTGCAAGCCGGAAGCGCCATTTCCGATAAGAGCAATTCGCTTGCCCTTCAGGTCGGTGGTTGGATCCCAGTTTGAGGAATGGAAGAGCTTTCCCTTGTAATTGTTGATCCCTTCATAGTCGGGTAGCTTCCAGGCATTGAAATGACCGATGGCGTTGATTAACACGTCCAGCTCTTCCTCATAGATCTGTGCATGGATGTAAGCATAGAACGTTCAGATTAACAATAACTATTTCTTACCTTGGAGCCATCTACATGCTCAACAGTGACCTTCCATTTCCCTTTCTCGGGCAGCCATTCGGCCTTCTGCACTTTTTGTCCCGCGCGAAGGTACTGGTACACATTGTGCTTCCGTGCAACACCCTGCCAGTATTGTCTGATCTCATCTCCCTGAGCGAATTCTTCCGTCCATTGGGTATTTGGCGAGATGCTGGATTGGTATACATGTGCAGGGATATCGCAGCGAACACCGGGATATGTATTCTCAAACCAAGTGCCTCCCTAAATAATGTTAACGTCGAACAACTCATCGATGGACATTAACATACCACATCGGCATTCTTATCATAGATTCGAAGATCCAGTCCCGGTAGCTTCGCAGGGAGCAATATGCCCGCGGTAATTCCTGCCAGACCCGCGCCGATAATACCGACCTTGATGGGTCGCACCACATCAACCGGGTGCTCCTCCAGTTCAAATCGGATCTTCTCAAGCTTCTCTGATAATCCGGTGATATCACTATTCACCGTTACAGTGGTCGATCCATTGCGGTCTGAAGGACCCTTGATCGACTCCGAGACAGGTTCGATATTCGAGGAAAGAGCCACGGGCACTTGTACGAGAGTCATGATGGGCTTATCCGTTTCTCTTTTCTCTCGAGTAAAACAATCACAGCACGAACATGTAACCGCTGTCGCATAGTTGGATATCCCGGCATTCTTGTAGATTCACCCCCACCTGCACGTCATGCGCAACGTTTTACACGCCACATAATGCGAATTGCAATCCAGCGCATCGAATCTGATAATTGGCTTCATATGGGACGATTGCAGTCGGTTATGCGGCTATAATTGTGATGTTCTCGGGACTGATTTGATGTCGCTAACACCATCGCGGTTCCAGATGGCGTGCCGAGGGGGGCTATCGTGAACACCATCCTCTCCACTCCCCACGCCATTGCGGAGTGCCATGGTTGGAGTACAAGTTGGGGTATCGAGGTTGGAAATTGAAATGTCGCCATTTGTCTCGGCCGATTCGAGTTGAATGCCAAGGTATTTAAACGGTGAAGTTCTGGAAGAGACGAATTAATATCGTGGATGTTTCCAAGGTTGCATATCAAAGGATTGCACGGAGTACTCCGTAGTACAGATCATTATCTACTACAGCAAGGATACAGCACTGTCACAACTACAGTAAATGACAAATTCGTGTGAACAGCGACATCATCTCCATTGCAGCCCAACTATGCTCCTATTGGCGGAACTATATAAATTAAAGCTCGGAGTAGCCCTTGACCATTGCGTTTTGGTGTTTATCAGGTTGCTTAGCCTTATTAGGCAGTCGTGAAGAACCACGTGCCTAAAGTATGGATGACTCCCCAGGTGTAAAACATACCCGAGTCTCTCGAGTGACTACACCGGCGCTGTTCTTACACATCACGAACATAGCCGTCATCTTTTTATCAACTTGCTCTTATCAACTTGCGCATTGGCAATCAGCTTCACCTGAGCAACCTCGGAAGATCCTACAGTGATACAGCAGCGATCTCCGGATACTTAAGAGGAATATCAACCCCAGTCTTCCACCGATATCAACTACAAATGAAGAGCTATCGGCCAGCTTTTCATTTTTGGATTTGTCGGCAGGTCGCGATATAGTCGTTCTTGTCAGACTCATGTACAGAGTATTGATTGAGGTAATGCCAAGTGCAGTTTTAGCGCATGACTCACGATAACCAGACAGACTACAATCTCTTCGCCTATAACCATACAACGAACTCATCTCAAGATACCATCCATTTCTTGAAGTCCAACTGCATATAAATTTGCATTTCTCGAAGACAATCCAGCACGCACCCAGCATACAGCACCCCCACATTCACCATGTCCTCTACCCCGCCAACAAGTGTACTCCCACCTAAGACATGGACACGAGATACCAACCGCGAATTCTTCATCTCAACCGATCCAAAGTTACTCTCTGTCAAAGCAGTCAATGCCGCACTCAACAGAGACTTCATTTACTGGGTCAACGAGCCCATCCCAGAGAAGGTGCTGTGGCAGATGCTCTACGGCTCCTTGTGCTTCGGCGTGTACAGGTGGACCCAACCTGTGAATGATGCTACCACCCCATCTCCGGAGAACACTGAGCAGATTGGGCTTTCTCATACCATCACAGATGGTTGTACATTTGCTTATCTGTCGGATACTTACGTTCTCCCTGAGTACCAAGGCCAAGGACTTGGGAAATGGCTTATCGGTTGTGTTGCGGAAACATTTTCCAAGGAAAACATGCCTTATCTACGTCGGATTATGTTGATGACGGATGATGAGCGCACGCAGGCTTTCTACGCGAATATTCTTGGTGTGAAAGTCATTGGGCATGAAGAACGAAAGGACATGGGGAGGGATTTGGTGTTTATGTGTGCGAGACCGGGGGTATCGGATTGAAATGCCTACTCTGAATTTGGTGCCTGGTATAGGTACTTGGGTTTGAGCAAGAAGTAGACTCGTGGCTCTGGTAGCTCATATTCATCATTTCACTCTCTACCACGGAAGTTGCAAAGGAGTCGGCAGGTTCTTCCCAAGAACAACTTCTGCGGTGCCGATATCTCTGACATGATAGATTAGCCTGGGTTTATATAATAGACAATCAAATTTCTTACCCTGGTCCTGCTGGCGCCCAGTATTCTCCGGTCTTGCTAAGATCAAAATCTTCGATGAAAGATGCAAGCGTTTTCGCTGCTTGATCTGGTGTCACGGCTGTTTTCCAAGAGATATAGGTCAGACATTAGACCTAACAAGTTCCCGAAGCCTTGTCATAAGGCCTGTAAAATGGTCACTCACCTCCACCTGCATCCCAGTACTTATCAAATCCAACGCTCTTCGTCATCTCCGTCCGCATGAATCCAGGATGTACCAGACCAACTGCAATTCCCTTTGGCTTCAAGTCCAAACTTAGGAGCTTGCCGACCATATTCAAAGCAGCCTTACTAGCATGGTGGCCAAAGTTACCCCCGCCTTCTTTCTCGTGGCGCAATGTGATGCTGCCACTCTCGCTGCTGACGAGAATGACTTTACTGCCCTGGTCCAACAACCCGGCTTTGACAAGATTGTGTACCACAAAGACGGGACCAATGGCAGAAGTCGTATACATCTGAACCTCCTTCTCCCAGTCTGGAGAATCGAATGTTTCAAAGCCAAAGTAACCAGCGCTAATGATGACTGTCGATAGCTTTGTAGATGGAAGCTGCGAAACAAGCTTTTGCCCCACATCTGGCTGGGAGATATCAATTCCGGTCAGCCAGGTGACACCTGAGCTTGGCTCTGGGTTGGAAGATCGAGAGGTTGCAAACACATGGGTTCCTGGCTTTGCGGAGTACAGTGTCCGCAGAGAGGCACCTAGTCCCCGAGTGGCACCTAGAATGAGGATGTTGTCGACCATTTTGTGAGTTGGAGTGATATGCTTAAGGTATGGGGTTAGGGAGGTCTTTATATATATGTTGGGCACGCCATTGACGCAATGACGTATGCCCAGGCCTATATAAACTCGTAAGGATTCCATCGAACCATCTGGGCAGTTTGTTCTGTACGACGCAGCTTGCATAGTCTATATATCAAGCTTGACTACTGTCTATGTCATGTTCATATCAGACCATTGCCTGCATCTAAGTGGAACCATGATTCATTCATCTTGCTCCTTGCATGTTTGTTTGGCTACCTTGGTCTAGTTGCTCGTATTCGACAGAGCCAAGCTTATCATGTTCTACTAGAAATAACAGCATTTAATTTGCCCTTGGATGCTACAATCACTCCGTAGTTGTCTTTCAATACATTTGATCGGACGGAGTGCCCAGCCCTCGAGGGTGGACCATCGAGGGGCTTAGTCATGTGCTATTTATGGAACCTAGCCTAAGATTGCCCCCTTCAATGAACCTGTTTTATCTCCATGAGCCCCGGTAAAGTGCGCTTCTCGTTGGGAGCCAGTCAATTCATGTGCTGCAGGGCCCAAGAATGAGTGGCTTTGCCAAATTCGCCCTCTCCGTTCAGAAAGTACGGGCTGCGATCCACAACAGGAGAAAGGTGGGTGCCAAGGACCATCGTGGATCAACTTTAAGGTGAGATCTTTTGCGACAAGCCGCGAATTTCACTGACTCACCTCGCTGTTAGAAAGGATCCTACAGATCCTCCACTACCCTCGCCATGGGACCTCCCCGTCGAGATTCAAATCCGCATATTCGCATACTCCGGCATCACAGACTTCCATCCGCTGAGACTCGTATGCAAGGCTTTTTGCCAACTGCTCACCAGCAACGAGCATGAGATTGTCCGGCAGTATCTCCGATTGCGTCGCCACGGTACCCTTCCATCCCCGATCGACAATGATCGAATCTATACTCGAAACCCCGGTGACGATGTCGTGCTGTTATCGGATCTATTCCCACCATCCAAAAGCGCCAGGGGCGGCCATCTTTATACCTTCAAATACTTGCATGGGCTGCGGCGACGGCAAATGCTCTGCTCAAGGCTCTGCTACTACCTGGCAGACCGGATCCTCGATCGATTCATCCAGACTGAACCGGCCGTCATGAAGGCCTCATTTCCTGCAAAGCGAAACGAGCGCAACGCCCTTGTAAAACGCGGCATAGCTAGCATATGGTTCCACCTTGCACCACTCATGTAAGGACAGCGCAGAATTGCTTCACCCCAGCAAGTCACTGACCTCTTCTCTACCAGGTACTATACACTCTATTTTTTCGAATCATATGCATCCGCCCGGCGCGAGCACACGAACATGCTCGTACAAAAATACGAGGCAGGCCAGCTCCCTGTACCATTACCGCTCGAGGTACGCCAGAGGATGTACCGCGAGCTACAAACCCGGATCCTCCAAAGCCCTCCCTTCACCAATACGGCGGCGTTGGTTGCAACACACCATTGCATGCATCTGCTTGTTTCATATATACGCTACGCTATGTCTTTGGACGGACATGACATTGATGACTCGTGGATTAGCTCGTTGCTCACATTGGCGCCGTTTGTGCGGATCGTTGAGTTTTTCTCCGCTGAGATCGGGGACGGTGGGAGCCAGCGAGCGCAACGCAAAGAGTTTATGTACAACTTCTATCAGGACACGACGATGTATGAAAAGGATCCTATGGACTCGGTTGTTTTTGCGCGCGTGTCTGCGCAGAACCTGCATAGTTCAGTGCAAGATATCTGGTTTGCAGCCGCTGAGGCTGAGTTGAAAGCCCGGAAAGCGATACCCCATAACGTAGAGCACGTCTGGATCTGGAATGGTATTCCAATTGTTTTTGGGTGTCCGGATTGTCATCCCACGAGAGGATGGCAGGCATGATACATTGAATTTGAGTGTTGGAGGCGCCTGGGGTCTTAATTTTTATACCGGACATATATTGGAGTTGGATAGATGAACATTTCAGCTAATTGCATTTGCATTCCATTTCACTCTTTTATTTCTCTCTTCTGAAGCCAAAAGACGTACTGGTAGTTAGGAAATTGATAGATGTTTGCTTTGTTTGCACCGGCACGCGTCACTGTACATCCAAATATCAATCTTCCTCGACGACGATATGCTTCAATTGTAGCATAATAATTAGCCGAGTTTATTGCAAACTCGTGCATTAGCTGCCATGGAACAAGCAGACAAACGACAGTTTTTCAACACTTCTTGGACCATCCACCGGCTCTCCCCTCTCCATCATGGGAAGGACTATAAAGCCCTCCTAGACAACCAGGTCGCGTTAGAAACATATGCAACGCGTCTACGAGACCATCTCACAGGCGATGTCCTCGCTGGTGTTCATACAAGCACTGGTGCAGCAGACGACGACGCGTTTTCCAAAACAGGCGCCCTAAAAAATTGTCTATGGCGGCCAATCTCTTCTCAACCATCGCGCGACGAAGCGCCAAGCAGATCACAGAGTATCACATTTCCTGGGATTCTAGTAACACTAGAATATGAAAACATCATCTACAAAGCAGCTTTGCTCGCAGACACAAAATCACCACCAACGCAGCGCACGGGATCCACATCTCTCCCTCTCCTCCTAACCCGATTCCCAACTGCGCTCCGGCAAACATTCCTCACCTTCCTATCTACCAATTTCGATACCTACTGCTCGCCACTCCGACTGCCGTCGAGCTTTATCTGCGCGGGTCTGGAGAAATACGTTGACACCCTGCGCACTCAACGGACAAGTACAAGCGACACAGTCGAAGATATTATCAAAGAGTTACAGCTCACGCTCTCCTTTTCACCGTCTATCGCACCGGCGCTGAGATCCCTCAATGTCAGCATCACGCGCGCTTCACTAGCGGACTTCCTGCGCGATCAGTCTGGACAGTCGGCGCCGGAATCACGCCTTCAGCATAAACTGCGCAGTCCTCTCATCGCCAATCTTACTTCGTACCTGGAGACGCATCTTGCCATGAAGCTGGATCTGGATGGGTCGTCTTCGGACCAGGTTGCTAAGCAGCATGTGCGACTATCGAAGGTTGCATGTGCTGCTTTCGTTTTGGGTGGCGAAGGACGTGTGAAACTGGTTGTGGCTGCTGATAGGGATGCCGGGGATGAGGATGGGGATGGAGATGAGGGCGCTCGAGTTCAAGGCGACAGTAATGAACTTGTTTCGGGGGCGGCGGAAGCGCTTCTGCTCGAGGTGATCCGGAAGGCTGTTGTGGAGGATCATTCGGCTACGTGAGCCTCTGGGTGTTTTTCTGTGCCAGTGTGAAACTGGGACATGTTATAATATCTTTCGAGCTCGGAAGAAGCGAGTGCGAACCGACCAGTATGCCCTGCCTGGATTCACGGTGCTAATAGCTTTGTTCTTGAAGCTATTCAATTCAATCCGCTGGACTCATCGCCAATACACCACTTGCAACTAAGTGCAAACCGGGGCGGCTAAATTGCAGCTGCTAGTCATGTTTTGACCTAGTGGTTCATCACCCTGATACGTACTGCGGATGCTGCAATTGAGGCTTTCATCGCCAGAATGGCACGATCAGGTCTCCTGATCATGGTGCATACCAAAGCATGAAGGGTTTATTTCAATTCCCATTAAACCCAAGAAAAGCAAGGCTCGTTATTGGAAAATAAGTAATTGCCCATGGATAGGTGTTGAACTTGCACCTTGACAAAATGTCAAGTAGTATAACAGTTTAATTATATTTTAGATGATCGAGAGCAATATGTCTGTACAATATATCCAAACTGTACCCAAACACATGTCACCAATTCCAGCAAGGTAGACACACTATATCTCCTGTGTCTGGTTCTCAGATTCCGCCAACCGCAGCGCCTCATCAACACTAGGGACGAAATGACTCAAT
The DNA here is from genome assembly GCF_015533775.1 of Penicillium roqueforti. Taxonomy (NCBI): domain Eukaryota; kingdom Fungi; phylum Ascomycota; class Eurotiomycetes; order Eurotiales; family Aspergillaceae; genus Penicillium; species Penicillium roqueforti. Next base: position 903,902 of record NW_024067566.1, on the reverse strand, counting down.
CCACCACATGTCTCAACAATCCCACTCAGCTCAAACATGCGGAACACACTCCTATTGGGCAAACGGGAGAAGAATACCCTGACGCGTTGCTCTGTGTACGCTTGTACGATTTCCGAAAGAACCTGTGTACCGGACCCGTCGATACTCGTAACGCCATGAACATCGAAAATGATATTTTTATTGTGTTCCGGAGCACGCATGCGCGGCAGGGAAGGGTGAGCATGAGTAGAGCCGTAGAGTTCTAGACGTCGCAAACGGTTCTTGAGATCACCTGTGTTGGCAAAGGTCAGGGGCTCGGGGATCTTGACGATCAAGGCGCCTTCGATTAGCTCCACGTTTTCCGGGTGGAGCTCGGCGTTGTCGAAACGCGCGGTTGTGCCGCCGAGGACCTTGCCCAGGATCTGGATGCGGGGGGCGGTTGCATGTCGAATGAGGATTAGCACTGACAGGCCCATTCCCATCGCCATACCTAGTTCTAAGGAGTAGAATATTGTTGTTGTGAAGATGAGGAACATGAGAACAAGCTCTGACCAGCCCCGCAGGCGGAAGAAGAAGATTAGGTCATGCGGGCATTCTTCCACAAGAGTGAAGGCTACCACGGAGATCATGGAGCACAGGACTGCTTTCTATTGGAAAATCATGTGGTCAGCACTTGGAAAAGCACACGTGTGGTATATATTTGAGAGGGACGAACCGGGAGGTAGTAGAGATAAGGCAAAAGCACCATGACACATGTGAATGTGATGATACTGAGAAAAACACTAGTCATAGGTGACCGTGCTCCTGTCTGCGAGCTAAGCTTGCTTCGCCCGTATCCGCCAAAAGCAGGCAAAGCCGAGAAACAGCCTCCGATGACATTGGCAGCGCCTAGTGCAACCATCTCACGATTGGCACTTATGTGCATTCCCTTGATACCATCAGAACTGCCTCCGCCCAGGCCCTTGGCCGCAACAGATGACTCAAAGAAGCCAAGGAGCGCGATAATAAAGGATTTGCTCAATGCTGTGCGCACATGCTTCATATATGCAAGCTGGAAAGGCCAAGTGAAAGCGAATAGTCCTCCAGAGCCGACTTCTGTAGGTCCAAGAATTTCGAGCCCTTTAGATTCCCAGTCGAGGTGCCAAGCCAGAACTGCTGACAGGGCAACAACCAGGAAGCGGTCTGGGAAATAAATCACTTGGGGAATACGAGGCACAAGCATCTTTTTCAAAGTTCTGCGGAGGATCAGTATGGTGAATATAAACCCGGGGATACGGTACGCACCTGAACACCATGATGACAGAAAAGCTGACGATCGAAACGATGGCAGTTAGTCCATGGCACTCTCGAGCGTATCGAAAGATGAAAATCAGTTTTTCAACACTAGTGCCATGGCTAACACGGGTTTCTTTGGCAAGCTCGGCCAGACCCAATTCTGGGATAAGCTGGTCCACAAAAATCACAAAGCCGATGGCAGTGATGAAACCCCTCAAGAATGGTCGACTGAGCACATTGTCCAAGAATCCTAGGCGGGTCAGTCCGGCAATGAGTATCATGGCGCCGGACAAGGCAGTGGCCACTCCTACAACAAGAGCGATTTCTGTAGGGTCGTCCTCGCCCGAGCTTCCTTGCATGACACTTGCTTTGACAATAGCACCCGTTAGCAAGGAACCTGCGGCCTCCGGCCCAACTACCAAGAGAGGGCAGCTTCCCAAGATGGCATAAATCAAGGGGTGGATCACGAAAGAGTAGAGGCCGCTGATGGGTGGTGCGTGTGCAAGATTGGAGGCCAAAGAGAGGGCCATCGGGATGTAGATGGATGCCACGGTCAACGCAGCCATGAGATCTCCGCGCAGGAATGACCAATGATATTGTCCAATCCAATTGAAAAAAGGAATATAATAGGATATGTATCTGTCATCGATTCGTCAGTTACCAATCTTGAGGCAGGCTACGAAAGTGCTCGCAGTATAAGAGTAAGATACGACCTACTGTTTATTCGTCTCGTTTATTGGAAAAGTGAACGATGATTTCAACTGTGGAGTCTCTGAATCTGAGACCGACTCGTGATCTACTATACCTCTAGGGCGACCGGCCGCGCCGTCCGCCAATTCATGTCCGTTATATCCAAATGCGCCCGGCCCCCCGATGTATGAGTCTCTTCCTGTATCTTCTATCCGCGGCGAGAACGTGCCATGGCTGCAGCGCCTTTCGCCGCACACAGGATCGGGCTGGAGGTATGATTCGAGAAGTCGAGTTCTCACGTCTGGTTCGCTCGGAGCCCCGGTACCAGTTTGGCTATCATGTGCCGTGTTATTATCATGGCTTGAATTTGTCGAGATCCCAAGACCGGTTGGAGGTGACGAACGGAAAGCGTCGACAATGCGGTCTCGTAGAGTCGGACGTCCGAGTCCGTCAGACTCCCCAGGGAGTAATGAACCTGTCTCAGACATGATCTGGAAAGAGGTGTTTTATCTTTGAGAGTTAAGCACGAAATAGCCCGCCATAAATGCTGGTCATGGAGATCAAAGACTAAGGCAATTAGAAATTGGGACCAGCCCGAACTGTTTGTGTCGGTAAGGCAAGGGCCAACGGCGCTAAGGAACCGATAAGCGGGGAAAGCAACCCGAGGACTGTTATCGTTAATTCAACGCAGATCCTCGGAGAATGACTGTGCAATGAAGGGAAAAGGCATGGTCAGCATAATCAAAAGAAACTCCCTGATTCGTAGAAATGTCGGATGCCATCGAGTGCCGGACATCGAGTGCCGAATGTGCCCATCTTGCCCTTGATTTCCGTTGACGCAATTGACTGATGTGTCAGCCAAGAGATATGGTCAGGTGATATATTCACTCTATATAACTTGTGACGAACTGTATACGGGTTTCTCTTATAACAATTTGACGCCTATGCTTCTGCAGGTATATTTATATATTATTAAATGTGGTACCACCTTTCTACCTTATCACATCGCATGTCAGCGTCCCAAATTCCACCTAGACCTCGGAGCCAGTTCAAACTTTACAGCTAGCCAGTCCCCTACCAGAGCTTGATGAATTCAAGTACCGCGCTGCAATTTGCAATGAGGATGATACCATTCACCACTGGAACTGGCTGGGCTGGTTAGTTTATACACGAACTGCCACCTCACCAGTGGTGTCACTTGCATTCATGCAAGCGAAGCCGAAAGCACCACGGGGAAGAGAAAAACTCCGTGTAAACTCTATCATAAACCGTGCAATCGAACAAATTGATACTATCATTTTGAAAATCGACAGAGAAGATGAAGTGAGGAGTAAGCTGTGACCAGCAGGGAGTACGTTATATAGCCGGCGTGTTGAACCGCGAATACAAGCCCGACGTCCAACTGCGGTATATGAACAAGTTCAGCAAGATGAACCAAAAGGAAGCCTTCAAACAACTCAGTCACTAGTTCCACACCAAGGGCAGGGGAAGATGAAGACCAAGAAGCGTCCCAAAAAGATTGATGAAGAAAAGAAGCGGGAAATTATAAGCAAGCTAGACAGCAACCAGAAAACCAGCATGAGCATTGCGCACAAGGATCGCTAGGCTGGTGTTGGGCTGATGCTTTTTCTTTTCAATAGCCAAATAGTTACCCAATTTACGATATAAACCGAGCATAGCACCATACGGAGGACCAAATCTTCCAAGTGCAGAAGGCGGTGAGATAATTACATAACCACGTGCCTTTTAGTCCCGTGACCGATCAGGTCAATGTGGGTTTTGAAGTCCGCCACAAAGAGATAGATTGTGCCTCATTCGCGTTACCTCTCTCTTCTGCGCTCCTGTATCTCCGACTTCACGATCACGCATATACTGTTGGCCACTAGATCGATCTCTCGATTGTGCCGTCAAATCCGTCTTGTTCGCACCTAAGATTTCCCCGAGGAAAAAAAAAACAGAACCCCGCCAAGATGTCTTTAACAAATTGTCGGTTCTATGAGGACAAGTACCCGGAGGTGGACAGCTTTGTCATGGTGAATGTCAAGCAGGTATGAATAAACTGAATAATGGCCTAAGAGATCAAAGCGACAGGGACTGACTATTTGTGTGAACGAGCTAGATCGCCGAGATGGGCGCATACGTGAAGCTGCTTGAATACGACAACATCGATGGCATGATCCTCCTCTCAGAACTCTCCCGCAGACGTATTCGCAGTATCCAAAAGCTCATCCGCATTGGGCGCAACGAGGTCGTCATCGTGCTTCGTGTCGACAAGGAGAAAGGCAAGGATACATTATTTGCCTCGAAGAACCTGAGAACTAACTTGCCAACTTAAAGGTTACATTGATCTGTCGAAGCGACGTGTCTCCCCCGAGGATGTTATCAAGTGCGAGGAACGTTACAACAAGAGCAAGGCAGTGCACTCTATCATGCGCCACGTTGCTGAGGCGACCCAGACCCCCCTCGAGACCCTATACGAGAACATCGGGTGGCCTTTGAACCAGAAATACGGACATGCGCACGATGCTTTCAAGATCTCCATTACGTAGGTTTTCGTTCTTTTTGTCTCGTGATATGATCAAATTCCTCTGACAGTTGTTTTCAGGAACCCCAACGTCTGGGATGAGATCACCTTCCCTAGCGATGCCGTCAAGAGCGAGCTGCAGCAATACATCAGCAGCAAGCTGACCCCCCATCCTACCAAGGTCCGTGCCGATATCGAGGTTACCTGCTTCGGCTACGATGGAATCGATGCCGTCAAGGATGCCCTCCGTACCGCTGAGGCCGACAACACCCCCGAGAACCAGATCAAGGTCAGACTGGTGGCTCCTCCTCTCTACGTCCTGGCCAGCCAATGTCTCGACAAGACCCTCGGCGTTAAGTTGCTCGAGGCGGCTATTGTGAAAATCGAAGAGCGTATCAAGGCGAACGGCGGTAGCTGCACCGTGAAGATGGCACCCAAGGCTGTCACTGAGCACGACGATGCGATCCTGCAGGAGCTTATGGAGAAGCGTGAGCGTGAGAACACCCAGGTCAGCGGAGATGAAGACTCTGAAAGTGATGAGGGTGTTCCTGAGTAAGTTATGGGTCATAACTCCGAGTCGAGGGGCATACGGCGGTCATGCGCTGGAATACAAAGCGGAGATCGCCGCTAGAGGGGAGTTGGGCGAAAATGGATAGAAAAAAGCTTGCACATATCGGAGAAAGGCTCGATGGCTCAATGTGCTAATGGGCAGGATTACAGTCAGAACTCGCCCTTTAGCCAGTGCAGTCGCCTGAACTTCGGGTCTGGGGATGATTTATCCACGCCTGTGCATGCGCTGCATGCCAATTGCGGTCGAAACCCTCGTGCCCACCGTCTGTCAAAGACGCTGGATTCGCACAGGGTGCAAGTTCTAATGCACATAATGTTTGCGATGCAACCGAGACGTTCAATGCCAGTCATGCTTTTAAATGCAATTCGTACCCCTGTACCTGTAAAGACACATATTCACCAACATATAGAGATACATTCGCCTCCTTACGAATTCAGACCCAGTGCCCATTACTTGGCGGGGAGCTGAAGTTTATCTACCGCCGATCATCATTGGTGGCCCCTCAAGCTAGAAACTCCGTGAGCCGAACTCTCCCCTTTCTAGTCTTTGCACTCTTGTTGTGGCCATATTTTTTTGCATATTCTACGCGATATGGGACATTGGAGGAATCTCTTTACCGCCGATCCTGGCAGGACGCGGCATCGCATCCAGGTGGAACGTCGTCGACGTACGTCATTTCTAAACAATCGGCACCGCAATGTGCTAACAAGTCACAGTGCTACCTGCCTATGCTGCTGATGAGCCTCACGCCTCTGGTGCTTCAAAGGAACTTGCCAAGGTTGCTCTTCGGTTGAAATATCAAATTGAGCAGGTTGTCTCATGCGAAGTGAAGGATAAATTCTTGACCGACCCAAATAGCCGCATCATCACGGACGATGTGGTTGCGACAGCCATGAAGGCTGGGGGAGATGAATACAAAGCATGCGTTGTTTATTGTCTTTTAGTTTGTCTGCGATGGTTCAAGATTCAAGCCTCCGTCGAGCTCTGGGATTCCGATCTTCACGAGGTTCGGGCAGTGGCTTGCGAGGTCATCGCCAAGCGCATGTAATATCCCTTTGATATTTTGGGGTTTCTGCTATTTACTCACTACTTTGAACAGAATCGAATCGGAGCCGGACCAAGATTACGTGCTGAAGGATATCTTGCTCAAGCGGTACTCCATCTTCAGTGAAGGAGTAGAGACTGATCCCGCCAATGTCATTGAACGATCGGTAGATCTCCACGCCTTGAAAATCATCAGCTCTGCCCCGTACCAGAGATGTATCCTGTACCTGTGGAGGGGTTGGATCTGTCAGGAAGAGGGCAACCCAACTAACTTTGTCGAATACAGCGAGAAGGCTAACACTAACTATTGGGTTCATTTCCATCCTGACCGGATGCGAACTCCTCTGTATCAGAATGTCTGCCAAATTTTGTTTTCCTTGGTTTACCTTGCGGTTTATACGGCGGTCATCAATACCGTGAACCCAACCGGTGACGTGGACGTGGCCGAGGGCATTCTTTACGGTATGACTGTTGCGTTCATCTGCGACGAAGGGCTCAAGTTTTGGAAGGTTGGATGGAATTACCTCGAATTCTGGAATGCCTTCAACTCAACCCTCTACACTATCCTGATCGTGTCACTTGCCATGCGGTTTATTGCCTTGGCACACTCAACATCTGCCAACGATGAACAAAGGCGGCTATACAACGAGCTCAGCTACAACTTCTTGGCATTTGCGGGCCCTATGTTCTGGATGCGCATGATGCTATACCTTGACTCGGTCCGCTTCTTCGGTGCTATGTTTGTGGTCCTCCGGGTCATGATGAAGGAGAGCTTGATATTCTTTGCTCTTCTATTTGTGGTGATGGCTGGTTTCTTCCAGGCCTTCGTCGGCATGGCCCAAGTAGATGACGACTATCCCCTTCACCGAAACATTCTCCAAGGAATGGTGAACAGTATCATGCAGAGTCCTGAGTTCGACACTTTCCAGGAGTTTGCATTTCCCTTTGGCATCATCCTCTATTATGTTTTCAACTTCATTGTCATGACTGGTAAGTTTGCGTCCAGCTTGTTTGGGCTTTTGTTGACAATTATCAGTTTTGTTGAATATTCTCATTGCCTTGTACAACAGCGCATATGAAGATATCTCGGGCAATGCCACTGACGAATACATGGCCATCTTTGCGCAGAAAACCATGCAGTTCATCCGCGCCCCAGATGAAAATGTCTTCATCCCGCGTACGTATTTTTTCCGCTTCGATGGCACACGTGTGGCTAACTTAATCTGGATACTAGCATTCAATCTCATTGAGATTCTGTTTCTAATAGCCCCATTCGAATGGTGGCTTTCGCGGAACGCATACGCAAAGCTGAATGAATTTGTAATGGGTGTGATCTATTCTCCTCTGCTTATCTTTGCGGCCTGGGTTGAGACCAGTCGGGCACGCCAGATTCAATGGAATCGACGCCATGGCGAAGCAGACGATGAATATGCCCAGGAATGGGAGCATGTGGCCACAGATGTCAACTTTGATCTTGATGATACTTGGAAAGAGCAGGTCATGGAGTCCATGCCGGATATCAAGCTTGATAATTGTACATATGAACTCAGGGAGCTGAAAGAACAGGTTAGAATGTTGACGGGAATGGTGAAGGAGTTGAATCGGGAGGTGATGGACAAGAAGGCGGATGGAGCAAGCTAGAAAGGCCCAAAACGAGTTATATATATCGACGTGCTAAACACTGGGCAGAGAACGACAGTGGGACATTATGTACTCTATATTAGATTGAGGTTGATCCCTTAATATGTCTTGATGCAAGCATATACGTTTTCACAAAGTCTATATTCAGACATCATCTTCCACATTCCCTCCCTCTAAAAAAAAAAGTTCATACGTTGTACTCCCTACATATTAACATACTAATAACGACGAGCAAATGAAAAGATCAAAAAAAAGAAATCTCAGGTTTGGTTTTAGGAATAGCCGAACGCGGGGGTCGAACCCGCAGCCTTAAGATTAAGAGTCTTACGCTCTACCGATTGAGCTAGCCCGGCCGGGCTGTTGTAGAGAGCAGCGGTAAAGTGCTACATAAGCCTATGGCGGTCGGGGCAGGCTGACATAATGATAGCGCGTCGAGCGGCGAATCCTCTGGAACCAAAAATTGTAAGGTGGAAGGTGGCTTCATCAACAAATCTGGGCATTCCCTCGATTGGATACTATCATTGCTTTCGGAATTCGTATGAGTCTTTAATTTTCAGCTTGTTAGACTCTGACCGCGGTCACTAGATTGCCACCATGTACGTTACCAGAAGCTTCCCCCGATTCTTTGCGGCTACAGCTAACAGTATACAGGGCAAAGCTCGTGGACGATCCTCAGATCCATACTGCTTCGTTGCATAACCCGATCCCTTGGCAATTACACACATACGTCTGGCCTTTCATAATCATCTGGCCCGTGTTCTTCGCCTTCTACCTCTCCCCCGAGCGTTATGATACATACATTCAGGGACAGGAATGGACCTTCGTGTTCGCGGGGTCTATCATCACAATCCAGTCGCTCTTTTGGTTGATGACCAAGTGGAACATTGATATCAACACTCTATTCACTACCATTCGAGCCAAGTCCATCGATACTGCCCGGCTTATCAAAGTGGTTCCCATCACTAACGCTGGCTCTGCCGAGATCTGCAAATTGATTAATGAGAACACCGGCACGAAGAAGACACTTTCGTTCCTCTTCCAGAAGCGCCGCTTTCTCTTTTACCCTGAGACTCGCACCTTCGCACCCTTGTCTTATGTCCTTGACGCCGAACCAAAGCCCGCCCTCGAGACTTTCCAGCTGAGCGAGGGCTTCACGTCGAAGGCCGAGATTGACCGCGTCTACAACCACTATGGCGATAACACCTTTGATATCCCGGTTCCCGGTTTCCTTGAACTCTTCCAGGAGCATGCTGTCGCGCCGTTCTTCGTCTTCCAGATTTTCTGTGTTGGATTGTGGATGTTGGATGAATATTGGTACTACTCGCTCTTCACGCTTTTCATGCTCGTTATGTTTGAGAGTACGGTTGTGTGGCAGCGCCAGAGGACCTTGAGCGAGTTCCGTGGAATGAGCATTAAGCCTTACGATGTCTGGGTGTATCGTGAACGGAAATGGCAAGAGATCACTAGTGATAAGCTTCTTCCCGGTGACCTCATGTCAGTGAACCGCACCAAGGAGGACAGCGGTGTTGCGTGTGATATTCTTCTGGTCGAAGGCAGTGTCATTGTAAACGAGGCTATGCTTTCTGGCGAGAGCACACCTCTGCTGAAAGACTCTGTCCAGCTCCGTCCTGGCGGTGACTTGATTGAGCCGGAAGGATTGGATAAGCTCTCGTTTGTGCATGGAGGTACCAAGGTCCTTCAAGTTACTCACCCTAATCTCACTGCCGACTCGGACTTGAAGAACTTGTCCAACAACGTTACCATGCCCCCAGACAATGGTGCTTTGGGTGTGGTTGTTAAGACCGGTTTTGAAACTAGCCAGGGTAGCCTCGTCCGAACCATGATCTACTCAACTGAACGTGTCTCTGCCAACAATGTTGAAGCTCTGTTGTTCATCCTCTTCCTCCTGATTTTCGCAATTGCCGCTTCGTGGTACGTGTGGCAAGAGGGTGTGATCCAGGACCGCAAACGCTCCAAGCTTCTGCTCGACTGTGTCCTCATCATCACTAGTGTTGTTCCTCCCGAATTGCCTATGGAATTGAGCTTGGCCGTAAACACTAGTCTTGCTGCTTTGAGCAAGTATGCCATTTTCTGCACCGAGCCTTTCCGTATCCCTTTCGCTGGTCGTGTTGACATCGCTTGCTTTGACAAGACCGGTACCCTGACTGGAGAGGACCTTGTCGTTGATGGTATTGCTGGACTCGGTTTAGGTGAGGCTGGTTCGAAGGTTGAAGCTGATGGTGCTCAGACTGAATTGGCCAATCCCTCTGCTGCTGGACCCAACACCACTCTCGTTCTCGCCAGTGCTCACGCATTGGTGAAGCTGGATGAGGGTGAGGTCGTCGGTGACCCTATGGAAAAGGCTACATTGGAATGGCTTGGCTGGACTCTGGGAAACAACGATACTCTGTCTTCCAAGGGCAACACCCCCGTTGTTGCCGGTCGCAACGTTGAATCTGTTCAAATCAAGAGAAGATTCCAGTTCTCCTCGGTTCTGAAACGCCAGAGTACCATCGCGACCATTACGACCAATGACCGCAAGACTTCCAAGAAGATCAAGTCCACATTCGTGGGTGTCAAGGGTGCCCCAGAGACTATTAACACTATGCTGGTCAACACACCTCCCAACTACGAGGAAACCTACAAGCACTTCACCCGCAATGGTGCCCGTGTGCTGGCTCTTGCCTACAAGTATCTTTCATCTGAATCTGAACTTTCCCAGGGCCGCGTGAACAACTACGTTCGCGAAGAGATCGAATCCGAGCTAATTTTTGCCGGTTTCCTTGTCCTTCAATGTCCCTTGAAGGATGATGCCATTAAATCTGTCCGTATGCTAAATGAGAGCAGCCACCGTGTTGTTATGATCACTGGTGATAACCCATTGACTGCTGTCCATGTCGCCCGCAAGGTTGAGATTGTTGATCGCGAGGTTCTCATCCTTGATGCCCCCGAGCATGACAACTCTGGAACCAGGATTGTCTGGCGCACCATTGATGATAAGCTCAATATCGACGTCGACCCCACTAAGCCCCTCGACCCGGAGATCCTGAAGACTAAGGACATCTGTATCACTGGATATGCTCTCGCAAAGTTCAAGGGCCAGCAGGCTCTACCTGTTCTGCTCCGTCACACCTGGGTTTATGCTCGTGTGTCTCCTAAGCAAAAGGAAGACATCCTTCTTGGTCTTAAGGACGCTGGATACACCACTCTGATGTGCGGTGATGGCACCAACGATGTTGGCGCTCTGAAGCAGGCTCACGTCGGTGTCGCGCTTCTGAACGGCTCGCCAGACGATTTAACTAAGATCGCTGAACACTATCGGACCACTAAGATGAAGGAGCTGTACGAGAAGCAGGTCAGCATGATGCAAAGATTCAACCAGCCTGCCCCTCCAGTCCCTGTTCAAATCGCTCACCTGTATCCCCCTGGTCCTTCCAACCCTAACTACGAGAAAGCCATGGAGCGGGAGTCGCAGCGCAAGGGTGCCGCGATCACCGCTGCTGGTGGAACCCCCGAGGCTATCCCAACCATCACATCTCCTGGCGCTCAGGCCTTGCAGCTATCGAACTTGACCCCCCAGCAGCAGAAACAGCAGAAGGCTCAGGCCGCCGCAGCTGGACTTGCAGACAAGCTTACGTCTTCTTTGATGGAACAGGAGCTGGATGAAAGCGAACCTCCGACTATCAAGTTGGGTGATGCATCAGTCGCTGCTCCCTTCACCAGCAAGTTGGCCAACGTCATTGCTATCCCGAATATCCTTCGTCAAGGTCGTTGCACCCTGGTTGCGACTATTCAGATGTACAAGATTCTTGCTTTGAACTGCTTGATCAGTGCGTACAGTCTGAGTGTCATCTACTTGGAGGGTATTAAGTTCGGTGATGGACAGGTCACCATCAGCGGTATGCTGATGAGTGTCTGCTTCCTTTCTATTTCCCGCGCCAAGGTATGTCATACTTCTCCGCGTTCACAAATTGCTTTGCTAATGTTTTAATGTGAAGTCTGTCGAGGGTCTGTCTAAGGAGCGCCCGCAGCCGAATATCTTCAACGTCTACATTATTGGATCTGTTCTTGGACAGTTTGCCATCCACATCGTGACTCTGATCTACCTCTCCAACTATGTCTATAAGCACGAGCCGTACGTTGAACCTCCCTCTGATTTGTCCCACCTCATAGCTAACACAACCGATAGGAGAGATTCCAATATTGATCTCGAGGGCGAGTTCGAGCCTTCCCTCCTGAACAGTGCCATCTACCTTTTGCAGTTGATCCAGCAAATCTCCACTTTCTCGATCAACTACCAAGGCCGTCCTTTCCGCGAGTCAATCCGCGAGAACAAGGGCATGTACTGGGGCCTCATCGCCGCCTCGGGTGTTGCATTCTCGTGCGCCACCGAATTCATTCCTGAGCTGAATGAGAAGCTGCGCCTTGTCCCCTTCACCAATGAGTTCAAGGTGACTCTGACCGTGCTGATGATCTTCGACTACGGTGGCTGCTGGTTGATTGAGAACGTTCTCAAGCACCTGTTCAGTGACTTCCGTCCTAAGGACATTGCTCTTCGTCGTCCTGACCAGCTTAAGCGCGAGGCGGACCGTAAGTTGCAAGAACAAGTGGAGGCAGAGGCTCAGAAGGAGCTGCAAATAAAGAACTAGTTGGCTGGTTTGAAGATTTGTATCTGCATACATAGAGAGGTTGTTGGATTTTAGAAATGTTCATGTGATGCATGACATTTTAATACATGTTTTTGCTTTTATCAAAACATTATAGCAAGTGCAAATGTTCTTTTTGGTCTGAATGGATACTGCTACTCCGTACTCCGTACGTAGTCTGCCCAAGAATTTGGATCACCACAATGTTTGAGTCAAAAAAGAATGAACCGCATATTCAGCATAATAGGGTCGAAGAATCTGTACTAGGTAGTCAATCCAATCATTTTGCCACCTCTAGACATGGAGAGCTTTGGAAAATTCCCAGTATTCAGGATACAAGCCACTAAATTCCCAATCCACAATCCCACTGACAGATCCATCGTTGACTATGGTATTCTGGAGGCGTAGGTCTCCGTGGATGAATTTGATCTGGTGTTTGTTTTGGCATAACATACCGGATAGGAAACTCTTGATGTGACATCTTGGTGCCTTGGATTGATAGGCATCGACGATTGCGTTATTAAAAGCTTCTTCGGAGTTAAAGGGTCCTGGACATGTGTATTAGCACACGTACATATGTTGGTGTAGTCGCTGCTAACCTTTGTCGTGGTAAGTCTCAAAGATCGGATCCATAATGGGGCCGGAATCAGTCGAGCCTATGTAGTTGCCGTCGATATTGCGAAGTTCGCAGATATATTGCTTGAGCTGGTTGGTAACATGGGCTTTTGTGTTCTCATCATAAGATTCCCAAACTTTATCGAGACTCTGGCCTTCCACGAAAGTCATGAAGATGTGTATCAAATAGGCTACCGTAGTCTCCGATATCTCGGTCTATCGGGCCATAAGTGTAGCAAGCGAAGATTTCCGGCACTGGTAGTGTTTCTGTATTTTGTTTCACAAACATCATGTTTTTCGCCTCGGTCAACGTGACATGGGTTCCGAATTCGACGACAATTTCGGGTGATATTCTGGCTATCCTCACGCCGCCCTATTTAAAGATAATGTTGTCGGGGTTGACTATTTCATCGACCTTGTCCGGGGAAGGCACGGTGAAGTCGGGAGCCGAGAAAAGAATGTTCATCTGGGGTTCACATTCTAGGACTTGAGCAGATTCCTCTATTTCCGGGCTTGGCATATTGAAGACAGTGGCAACACGTCAGAAGTCGGACGTCGGGGAAATTGGGAAGCTAACGTGAAGGAAGGGGGGAGGTAGAAGAGCGGGCAGATTATGACAGGGATGATGCTTGTAGACCAACATAGTACTAACCAGAATAGGTAATCTTGTGAATATGAGTTGAGAGCTTTACACTACAACTTATGACTGGGATTGGAGATATTGTCGGAATTAGGGCTAAAAGTATGAGGAATGTAGGCCTCATATAACCTCGGTGAGGTGCTGCACAGCCCATTGGATGTAATAAACCTGTTCTTACTATTAGAGTCTCCTCCGTTCTAGAATTTATAACGTAAAGAGAAAAAATCACAAAAATGACATTTAGAAAGACATCAGAGTGTTATCTTACATCAATCGTCCCTTATAGATACAGATAATCCGGTTATTGAAGTCATACGTCATTAAAGATATAGGCGGCATATATGACCGACTACTCTATGATTTCATCGTTCCTCTTCAAACAACGTTGAATTGTGTCTTCTGAATATCCAATTTAACAACAATATGGCAAAGCTGACTCTCCAGTCAACGCGTCAACTACAGTCGGGACATGGGATCCCAGTCTTAGGATACGGAGTCAGTTACCCCGCAAACACAGATGAGTTTCAAAAGCAGAGCTGACATTGTATGAATATAGGTCTATATGATGTACGTTTGAACCAATGCTTCCTCCTGAATCTCCTAACCAACGATAGTCCCTCATCCGAGACCGCGAAGGTTACCCTCGAAGCCCTGAAAGCTGGATTCCGCCATGTACGCTCCCCGGGAAGATCGCAAGAAGACCGTACTAAAGAGATTCCAGGTCGATTCGGCGATCATGTACCACAACGAGGGGCCTTGCGGAAAGGCAATTCTGAATTCGAAACTGGATCGATCGCAGGTCTTCTTCACGACCAAGATCCCGCCGCAATCAATGGGGTACGAGTCTACCAAGCGAGCCATTGATTCGAGCCTAAAAGAAGCAGCACAGGACTACTTTGACCTGTAAGCCTCCACGACAATCCAGAAACGGATATTCCCCATGGAATTGGAATCTACAGTCTAACCGGTGCATATACAGTATTCTAATCCATGCTCCATACGGCGGCAAAAAAGCCCGTCTGGGTTCCTGGGATGCACTAGTCGAAGCCCAAGGAGCAGGCAAAGTGAGATCTATCGGTGTATCTAACTTCGGTATCCACCACCTCGACGAACTGGAGGCGCACATCCAGAGTAGCGGGGCTAGCCAGATCGATGTCGGTCAGTATGAGCTGCATCCGTGGTTGGATCATTCGGATATCGTGGAGTGGTTGAAGAAGAGGAATATTGTTGTTGAGGCGTACTCGCCTCTTGCGCATGGGAGTCGCTTGAAGGAGCCTGTGTTGCTGTCTATCGGGAAGAAGTATGGGAAGACGCCGGCGCAGGTTTTGATTCGGTGGAGTTTGCAGATGGTAAGTAGGATTGATTTCCTAGAGAGTAAATGATGTAGAATCAGGATGCTAATGGTTCTGGTGTTAGGGATTTGTGCCTCTGGCCAAGTCTGTTACGCCGAGTCGCATTCGCGAGAATGTCGATGTCTTTGACTTTGAGTTGGAGGCTGAGGATATGAAATTGCTTGATACGGGAGAGTATTCTCCCACGGACTGGGATCCGACTGTTGACAAGGATTGAAGTAATTGCAGATTAGATGGGTGAAGTGTAGAGTAGAGGAACCTTGGAGAACGTTGGATTTGTCAGGCCCGTAGGAGAGGGGCTCTCCGCGGGGTGAATTTGCAACTTTCAACTTTCGGACCATCTTCATCCTCCTTCACTCATGATTAGATTCCAATACTTCTTCTATATCTAAGATCTCGCTCGTTCGTCCATCATGAATCTGATTCTATCTAGTTCGTAAGTGGTGTCATTCGATGCGCCTCGGTCACAGTCACTCAACCTTCATAGGAATATTATGCAAGCTGGGCGGCAATCCGTCATTCGCCAGCCTCTGACGCAGAAATCAAACGTTGAGCTAATCAACTCGCTTCGATCGAACTTCCTCGCCTCGCAACAAACCGAAACGTCACCGGCCAACGGCACCGACACAAATGGTCAATCCGTGTCGCATCCACGTTCATGGGCGCTACAAACCGAGGACGGCCTCTATATCCCCGAGATCGACTTCTCACAGCCAGGCCTGTCAGAGGACCGTGACCAATATGATATCACAGTGAAACTATTCTACCTACCGGGGATCCCGGTATCAAGGCGGTGCGCACACACCAGAGAGGCAATTGATCTGGTATTGAAGGAGCTACATGTCAAGTCTATCGATCTACTGATCGTCTCATTCCCGGGGATCCTGTTCGACGCAGACGACGACAGCGAAGAAGAAGACAGCGAGCTGAGCAACGGTGAACCGGACGACTTCGACAGTATGGTGCAGACATGGCACGTGCTAGAGTCGCTGCACGAGCAGGGCGTGATCGCCCAGCTGGGCGTTGCTGAGTTCGGCAGCGAACGCTTGGCCCGGTTCCTGCCGCACACCAAGGTCAAGCCATCGGTCGATCAGATCAATCTTAAGGATTGCTGTGTCGTTCCTAAACATTTGATTCTCTATGCGAAACAAGAGCACATTCAACTCCTCACCCATAACGACTGCCATGATATTCTTCCTGTCGGCACGACGCGGGAACTGCTGGGTCCCACCGAGAAGAGTGGTGCGGGAATCTTGGCTTCCTCTCCCGAGGCCAACGACGGCATCCAGGGAGATGTCGAGCCACAATGGGTGGTTAAATACACGGCAGTCATCAAGGATCGCGGAGTAGTCGAGAACAAGGGGTATTTCGCGTCGGCTCATGTCGGCACGTGTCTCAAAGACCGGTCATGAATGCTTTTTTCTTTCGTCAATAAAGATATCTGTCGTGACAAGCGTGGCGTTTCTTTTTTGCTTCTAAATCGATCATAGCAGTTGGGGGGAGATTGCATCCCATCCCTAAAATCAAACGAGAGGCTTAACCAAGCATGCTCCTCTTCCGCCCTCTCAAGCGCACATCCTCAAGCTTCTTCAGCGCGGAAGAAGCCCCCTTGTAGCTATCCCGGTAACCCGTAATCAGCGCCTCGAACAAAGGCTCCGAGCGCGGATGCGTGCTCCCAATAGCCCGCTCCAAAACATACAAATCCACCGCCCGGTCCTCATCCTGATTGCTATGCGACGCAAGACCAAAATCAATCAGCACGACATCCCCCTCCAAAGAGGGCGCTCCAGTGCCCTCAACCGCATCACCTGCGTCCGCAGATGGACGCAGCATGAGGTTACTCGTGGTCAAGTCTCCGTGCACAATACCGGCCTTGTGCAGGACACCGATGGCCGAGCCCATTTTCCTCAGCAAGCCGCGCACACGCGCCTCTTCGTTTTCAATCTGTGACTCATCCAGCGAGCCCTCGTTCTGCTTCATCCATGCTTCCCACTGCTCGAGAACTACCCGCACCACAGGACCGTCAATCCACTCCATCATTAGCCAGGCGCCGCCCCACCCGCCTTCGGGGCCGCCATGTCCCTCCCAGTCCAGGGCTAGGAGTGCTGGGACGCTCACGCCCTCCCGTATGAGTTTCGCGAGGCATCGCGCTTCGGAAATTATCCGTTGGCGGGTAAGTCGACGGTCTAGGATTGGGTGCCGGTAGGGTTTTGATGGGCGGATCTTGAGCGCGGCGGGGATGGAGGGGTCGAGGGAGGTAGTTTTGTAGAGATGGGCTTCGGCGCCTTGGGTGAGGAGGATTGGTGGTGGGATGGTATTGTTGAAGGGGGAGGGGAGAGCTGGGGGTTTGTATTCTTCCATTTCGAGAGGGTTGGAGAGAGCTGGAGAGGTTGAAAGGTGGAAAGGGATGAAGTGAAGAGGAAAAAGTTGTGGTGGGGCGGATGTCGGAGTATAACCAGTTGTATACAGAACTAGGAGGATTGAATAACTACATAATGTATGTTGACATGCTAATAAACCGATTGAAGCAGAAGCAGTTCATAATTAAATAATCGAAATCATCAATGCATAGTATCTCATAATTATGTGGACGCAAGAGTTCGTTCACAAAGCCCTATATGTATATCCCTTTCCCAATATCCAATATCCCTTCCATATTAACAATTAAAGCAGATGAAGATCCGGGCGCACATTAGCCAACCGACAAGTACCCTGATACATCCTCTCAAGGGTCGACGCCATGACCTCTAGATCAGTAGACTCCGACGACCAATGCTTCAGCGTTCGAATCGACAACCTCACCAAAGCAGTCCAATTCGACGGTAAACGTACCTGCCACGTACTAGGATCCCGAGATGCTTCAAGCTGATATAAGACAGCCCCGAGGATGTGCACAGCACAGGCGAAGCTGGCGCGCACTACATTCCAGATCCACTCGTGGCGGAATTGATACCAGTAGCTTGGTATTAGGGTGACGCAGTTGTCAATGGCTTTTTGGGCCAGATGGAACACTTCTGCCCACATTGCGTTGTTCTTCCTGATAAACGCTGGCATCCCCTGGAAGTGCATCGCGAGGTAGAACGCTGGTCGGTAGATCCTCTCTAATGCCATGTGGTACCGGCCACGGAAGAAGAACCTCAGATCTGGATTGTCTTTTTGGGACTGGATCCCGGATACCGAGATTTGGTACCTTTTGAAAGAGTTAGCAAGGCCAGTAGGGGTCCTTTCATTGCCATATTCGAAGACTTGGTCGTACCATGATGTTACTACACGCTCCGCGTCCATTGTCTTTCTTAGAAGACCGGGAATATCTTTGGTCCAGCCCTTCTCTCCTTGACACCACATGTCAGACACTATGTCATTAGTGGTTCGGCGGTTACAGATGGACCCGATGTAGAATTTCCAGCCTTTCTCTTCTTCGGTGCCATCCAGCTCAAAGCCTGGCTTGACTGCAAAATCTTGGTCTTCATCCATTTCATCATATGAGGAAGAAAATCTGCGAGAGAATTTAGGGAATGGATCTGAATAGCCCAGGCTTTCAAGACCACTGCTCCAGAGAGGGAGCTCGCTCTGCATCTCACTGTCGACGATACTTAGTTGATGATCATATAAGAGTCTGGTAAGAAAAACCCACTGTTCCGCTTGGATACAAGACCAATATAGTCTCGATTCCAGATTATGGTAATTGTCATCAGCAGTCCACTGCTCTCTACACAGCGACCGCAAACGAACTTCTAATCTGCAAGATGCCTGCTGATAACAGAACCAAGCCTGCAGAGGTCGTATGGCATGTCTGTGGTAGCTTCCAGCAAGAAGAAAACACTGGATGTCTGTTGGGGACGTGTGCAGGAAGCCGAATCTCTGCTTTGCCGCGTGGAAATATGTCTCAGCCAAATCGAGATTGGCGTCTGACATGGGTGGTGCTTGAAGTGCATCGAGATTCGCTGGCATATCATCCGCTAGGGGAACAAACTTCGATGACGTGCACGAAGCCAAGGCACACGCTAACAGCTACAGAAATGACTTAGTTCAAGTGGGACTTCCAAAGGAGAGTTGACATACCACTTGACACGAGGGGCCATCCCATCCCAGACCCTGGACGGTGACCTCCTTGGCATAACGGTCTAGACTGTCCAGATCGACTATCGGGTTTCGTCGGTGGCATAGTAGAAAGTACTTCCTGCAAAGTCTTGGGATCTCATCGACAAAGCTTCCAATCCCCACCTGCCGGGGTGCCTGCATACTGCGGGGCTGGTTATCCAGCGAGTCGAGTAGAAAAGATCGGATATGTTTCTCGGCTTCGGTGATGACCTTGTTGAAAATAGGCCATCGGAGCATATTCTCCCCGGAGCTAGCCATGTAAAGGACTCGGGGATCATTATCAGCTCCCCGGTCATCGATACTAGCGGTGCTGGTGCTAGATGGATTGCTCCCCGGCAATGAATCAGCTATGGGGCTAGTATTCTGCATGGCCAACTCAAAGAATCCTTCCTTGAGTGAGCGAGTCGAGCTGGTGGAGCCTTCGGATTTGATATTCTCTAGCAAACCGGCGATATGATTCAGTCGCTGGAGCACCTCATTGTTCGATGGGTTCCCCGAATCAAATCCAACCCTAAGAACAAAGCTAATGTTTAGTGTGTTGTCCTCTCCACACGATCATGTTATCTTACTGGTTCTGATGTGGCGATGTTTCGGGATAGTTGCACTCCATCCCCTGCACGGCGCAGTAGCTACAGGTCGGCCTGGTATTGTCACATCGAGTCTTCCGCAGCCGACAGGTCTGACAGGCCGTCGGGGCTCGGGTTCGGATCTCGCGCTTCCTAGCGGTTCTTTGGTTGCCAAACTCCATGTTCATCCCAAGTGCGAATCCGCGGGGGGGTTTTCGGGGAGGCCGGGGAGATAGATGAGGGGAGATGCGAAAGATTAAGTGCGACCCACGGATATTCAGTACGAAGTACGCCGTAGTTAGAAAGCAATTCCTCGAGAGACCGTCCACTGCACAGCAAACAAAGAAACATTCAACCCACCGAGTGCTGACGGATGTGGCGTGGCCGGATAAGGCAATGGGTAACAAAGAACTGTCGAGGCGATGTGATGGCCAAAGGTTAACCCCCATGGCTGCCTCAGGGGTTTCACGATGCTGATTGGAGGACGATGCACTCCCTGGTCACTCGGGACATGGGTGCTCTCTTGGGTGATTTGATGCCTTCTTTTTATTCCAAATAAACGGCTCCCCGACCCTTTCTCCGATCCCAAGGGTCTCGAATCTCGTATTCCTAGAGGTTCTCTTTTCGGATTGCTGCAGCCGTTGAAAAAAAAACAAGGAAATCGTTGTGATATCCCCGGATATTTGGGTATTTGGGGATGGAGTACCGATAGGTTGAGAATCCGAGACATTCCGTTGATGGGATGTTGTGAACTTCTTGTACTTTGTGTAAAAAGATTGAATATTTGAATATAACCCAAGAAGCTTGTCCCTAGATATTTCTACAGTCGTATTGGAAATTAGCTTCACGTCTGTACACACCCCGACTTTTGTTTTTTAATATTGTGATAGGTTCGAACCTGGGGCATTGTGGAGGGGGTGGTCATATAGGAGTACTCCACATTCGGCTTCTTATAGCCCTAATAGTTCATCTCACGTAGAGTCAAAGAGGACAAATGAAAACTATTGATCATATCGTCAATGAAATTCATCCGCTCAGATAAGTACATGTACAAGCCTTGTCCAAAAGGCCAAAATCTTAACGCCGAAATTAATGCACAGTGTCACAGAGTCACAGGGTCACAGCCACTTCATCGGACCTTCCTCTTGGGTCGCCTTACCAAAGGCGCTTCACAATGTTCGGTCCAAGCATCTTCAAATACCGTCTTTCGTGGGCCAATCTGGCCTTGGTAGAAGTTTAGCTTACGCACAACTTCCATAGCACCTGTACCCAGTGACACTGTCTTGCCCATGATGATACATTCCGACACACCCTCGATGAGATCGGTACGACCGAGACCACCGGCGTCGAAGAGGTGATCGGCAGTCTTCTCGAACGAAGCAAGCTGAAGGACTGAGTCACGCATCTTAGCCAGACCGAAACGCGTGATACCGAGCACTTCACCCTTGTAGGTCATCACGTCGGCCAGAAGCTGCATGTGGCGAGGATCAATGTCCATGTCCTTCATGACTTCGCTAATTTCGACGACGATTGTGCTTCGGGCAGCTTCAATACCCAGAACCTCTCGCGCCTCCATGATGTTGTTGGTCCTGGTGTGGAGACCGTCCACACCCATCGTAGTCATACACTCCCTCAATCCGTAGCCTTCCACGAGCAAAGTGTTCGTGGTCGAGGTCTCGTCCGTGCGAATGATAGCTCGGGTGGCACGTGGGTGACCCAGGATTTGGATGTTAGGAAGAATACGCTTCAAATGCTTCAGGCGGAGGAAGGGATCAACGCTCGTGGCGGCAATCTCCGTCTTAGAAAGAGATGCCTTGCTGGCCGGATCGAGATCCATGTGGACCTTGATTGAGGCTTGCTTGCACGAGAACTTGAGATCGCCTCCCTTGAAGCGCTTGTTGGTTTTAATCGCCTCGACGATCTGTGGCGTCGTGATCTCCAGCGCCAGATCCTCGATTGTTTTCCAGTTCAGAACAACCTTCAAATAGGCATCATCGGGGGACCAAACCTCCGTGATAGAGTGGATGACGTCGCGGAGGAAGGTCTTTTCAATGCGTCCTTTCACAATACGAGCAGCGATAGTGCTTTCTTTGTTGACCAATTCGCAAGCCACGACGGGAGTACTGATCTCCTTTGAGGCGTTGATGATTTCCTTGATACGAGGTACACCCTGCGTGATACTCATTCCGGCGACACCAGCGAAATGGAAAGTTTTCAAGGTCATTTGCGTTCCTGGCTCACCAATGGACTGGGCACCAACGGCACCCACAGCGTGACCGGGCTCGACCTGGGCTCTCTTGTATTTCAACAAACAGGCAGTGATGAAAGCCCTCAACGTGGTATCTGTCAGCTTGCCTGTGTGATCCAAGCCCTTACGGCTCTGCTGATCGGACGGGTCGATATCGCCGCCTTGAGAGATCAATTTGTCGGCCCTCTTTTGCACGTATTCCTGAATCGAGTCAAGGAAGTCACGGGCACTTTCGAACTGATCGATACCATGATCACTGCGATCCATATATGCCAGGTCATTGCCGAGCAAGTCCTTGCGGACTAGCTTCGTACGTTCCTTCGAAAGCATCTGTTCGCAGACTTCCATCATTTCCATCGGTAACAAGCTTCGCTCGTCGTTGTTGTACGTAGTGGATTCTGAGTGAATAAATGTTCGATCGAAGTGGACAGGTTTGGCTTTACCCTCCATATCCACGGGATCCAACTTATCGTCACCATACTGGAACTGAACGATGGCAGCAGACGAGTTACGGACCGTGTCATCATACATCGATGACAAATCCTCGAGGGATTTCATCAGACGACGAGACATGTAACCAGTCTCGGCAGTCTTGACAGCTGTATCGACCAGACCTTCACGACCGGACATAGCGTGGAAAATGAACTCTGGAGGCTCCAGCCCGGAGAAGAAACTGTTTCGAACGAAACCCTTCGACGGGGGCTGTCGTGCATTCTTTGGGAAATGCGGTAGGGTACGATCCTGGAAGCCGTCCTGGACACGTTGACCACCGATAATTTGTTGACCGACAAGAGCAACCATTTGGGACACGTTGATACTAGAACCCTTCGACCCGGAAGTGGCCATGATCAGGGGCGAGTTGTACTTGCTCAACTGCATAATACACTCGTCACCAGCTTGTTGACGGACTTTACTGAGAATACCGGAGATCTGGTTCTCCATGGTTTGCAATTCGTCGCATCCAGGATACTTCTCCAGAGTGCCCGCCTTGTACTTAGCAATGACTTCGTCACACTGCGAGTACGCTGCCTCAACAAGATCGTTTTTCGACTGAACGAGTCCTGCACTAGGGTAGACATCTCCGATACCAATTGAAAAGCCGATGTTGGTGAACCATCGGGCGGACAGTTTAGATAGACGGTTCATACCCTCGGCTGCTGCCGGTGGGCCATAATCTCTGAGCATAATGTAGAAAACATTGTCTTTCTTTCCAGAACCAATTGTAGACTTGTCCATCACACCACACATAACTTCCGAGTTGCGGATAACTAACCAGCCATCATTGGGGTCCAAGTCCTTGGGACGACCATCCTTGGGCATCTTGAACTCACGGCATGCGGCGTCTAAGTTAACCATAACGGGGTCGGATAGGTTGGGGCGCATAAGAATGTTAAAGACTTGTTTGCCAGTCCACATCATCTGGGGCTTCAAAATTGATGGTGGTGGGAGATCGAATCTTGTTTCAGGTCCGAGCATATAGAGACAGATCTGCGTGAAGGAGGCACGATCAAAGAAGTTGTCTTTGCTGCTCAACACATACGCGGCACTAATGAAATCCTGAATGGCAGAAATGATGGGCTCTCCATTTTTAGGGGTGACCAAATTGTTCTTCACGCCCATTAGCTCCATCGCTTCTGCTCGGGCTTCTTCGGTCTGCGGCACATGAAGGTTCATCTCATCTCCATCGAAATCGGCATTATAAGGATTGCAGACACACTCGTTCAATCGGAAAGTCCTATGGGGTCGGATTTTGGCGAAATGAGATAGAATACTGAGCTTGTGGAGGGAAGGCTGTCGATTGAACAGCACAATGTCGCCGTCTTCGAGATGACGCTCAACCACATCGCCTTCTTGCAGCTGATCAGCCATTCGCTGAGTATTACTATACTTCAACATCTGTCTGAATCCGGTTCCTTTCTTGACGATCAAGTTCGCTCCGGGCCATTTGTTGCTACCATTGCAAATCCGTCGTTGCAGTTTTTCCTTGTTATATCTGGTCACTAGTTCAGGATAAGTCATAACCTTTGCCACCAGCTCCGGAACAGCGACCTCATCGACTCGCAAATTTGGATCGGGTGAAATGACAGTTCGCCCAGAGAAATCAACACGTTTTCCTGACAGGTTTCCACGGAAACGACCTTGCTTTCCCTTCAAGCGTTGAACGAAGCCCCGGATTGGTTTTCCAAGATCGGCTTTGTTAAGCCCAGGCACATCGCTGTTTATGTAGACAGCAATTTGAAGCTGCATGTAGTCCCAGCACTCCATGATTGTTTGAACTGGAGCGCCCTTGAGTAGAGCATTTTTAAGATTGATATTGCTCTGCACAATGTCACCTAGCTTGGCGGTCAAGTCATCTTCTGTGGATGCGCCATCTTGTCCTACTGAAGGCCGAATGCAAACCGGTGGAGCTGGGATAAATTGCCATAGGAACATTTCCGGGCGAGCCTCCTTTGGATTCATGCCAATCAACTCACAGTCAGAGTCGGACATTTTCTTGAATAGCTTAAGAACGCGAAGGGGGTTCATATCATCCTGCGCCTTTTTGAAGTGCTTTTCGACCTCCGGGTTTGCGCCTCTCGCCTCGAGGAAAGAGTTATCAAAGACATCCTTGCTGATCGGCGTTTCTTTTTTGACGGAAACCGAGACGTTGAATGCACGGAACTTGTCGTGGGTAATCTTCAGAGCACTTGTTCCGGTCTTTTTCACGACACCATTGATCGCTCCGCAGTATGTACATTTACGGGTTTTCCGACACCGTTCGTTGATGCGCTTTGCTATCTGCGTCCGGCGTAGATTATCAAGGCCCGGTCGGCGCATATCGCGAAGATAGGTACGGCGCTCTGCCTCGGGGAGCAGAATATTCGAACATTCCTTGCAAATTTCCTGAAGGATCGAAATGACGCGCTTGAAATAACCGACGTGGAAAGATGGCAGGACCAATCTCACATGGCCAAAATGACCATTGCAGTCTTTGAGGTTGTTTCCACATGTTGCGCAAGAATCGGTTTTGTTCGAGATACCCATGCGCTGGTCGAGAGGTCCATTCGCAACGACCGTTCGGGTCTGATCCAAGTCGAAAAACTTTCGGTCGGAAACTTCCACCACTGCTTGGGCAACAATATCATCATTGGTTCTGGAACATAAATATTCATTAGCGATCAAGTCTGCGACAAACGCTTGTGACAAGCACATGTGAATGAACTGCGTACAAGACACCAAACTTCAGTTCCTTGATCACTTTAGGAACGCTGTCAATAACCTGGGCCTTGCCCAGGTCTACCTGCGCACCCTCTGGAGGCTGCATGGCCGTGTCAAGTGCGGAGCATGGCAGGGTGACTCAAAGCGATGCGATCGGCATATGCGGACGTCAGCCGCCAGACCAGATTTCAGGCTCGAAGAAGAATTAACTCTGATATTTTGTGGTATGTATGCAATTAGAAGCCACAGATATCGAGCGAGGTTATTTTGACACAATAAAGTGAAGTGAGAATGAGTAGAGGAAGAAGTTATATGGCGGGGGTCTTGACATGAACTTTTTTTCTGCCGGTAAAGCTCTCACCGCTGTCATGAGTGGCGCATGTTTGTATAATGTCTTAATACAAGAGAAAATATCTCAGAAATAGTGTTATACAATGTATTTAGATGCTAATTTACACGCTTATTTTGCCAAGAATGCCTGGAAAGCTTTGTGCTCGATCACGACATTTCCAACTGCTCGCAACCTCTTGCGGCCTTCTTTCTGCTTCTCGAGCAGCTTTCGTCGCCGACTTACATCACTAGCATGCAATTTTGCCAGCACGTCTTTTCGGTAAGGCTTGATAGTCTCACGAGCGATGATTTTCTTACCGACAGCAGCCTGGATGATGATCTCAAAAAGTTGTCGGTCGACATGCTCCTTGAACTTGGTTACCCAAATTCTGCCCTGTCGGTTCACCTGGCTCGAATGCATAATTCGCGTTACGGCGTCCACTGGCTCCCTGTTGACCAAGAGTTGTAGCCTGACAATGTCACCAGCTCGCCATGCAGATTCTTCGTAGTCCAGGCTGGCATAGCCCTTGGTACCTCCTTTCAGTTTTCCAAAGAAATCATCAACCAAATGGGCTAGAGGCACTTCGTACTTCATAATGACCTGAGTCGATGTGAAATACTCAATGCTTTGTTGCTCACCGCGATTGGCTTCGCAGAGCTCAATCACTTTCCCCAAGTACTCTTCTGGGAACGTCAGAGTGCACAAAACATACGGCTCTTGAACCTCGGCGACTTTGAGTCGTACACTATCATCATCGGGGAATTTGGCGGGATTGGTGATAATCTCTTCGGCGCCACTTTTCCACACGACCTTGACTGGGACGGAGGGTGGTGTAATGATGATACTGGCGCCGTGCTCCTGTCGTAGGCGGTCTTCAAACACGGAGCAGTGAAGGGTTCCCAAAAATCCCATACGGAAACCGGCACCTAAGGCCTCTGAAGACTCTTTCTGTACTGTGATGCTTCGATCATTCAAAACCAGCTGGTTGATGCTGTCCTCTAGGTGCTCGAAGAGATCCGCATTCACTGGGTATACGGCCACAAAGACCATCGATTTGGGCTCTTCGAATCCAGGCAAAGGTTCGACGATCTTTTCATAACCGACTCTTGTGAAAGTATCACCAATCTTGGCCTCCTTACTCCGCTTCATGCCGGGGTTGAAGTAGATGTACCCAACCTGGCCTGCACGGAGAACAGTTTGTGCGGTCTCGGTCGGATACATGATCCCGACTTCACCAACAAAATATTTGAGACCGGTAACAAAGGAGATGAGCTGCTGACCTGCACGCACCTCACCGTCGAAAATACGGACCAAGAGGATCACGCCCTTGTAGGAGTCGTACCAGGAATCCACGAGGAGCATACGAAGTGGTTTCTTAGAATCACCGATAGGTCTAGCATGAAGTTAGCAAAATAAATAGCGCTTTGGGAAGCCACTGGGTAAACCTACGCAGGGATCTTCTCCACTACCGTCGGTAGCACAGCCGGAACGTTTAATCCAGTCTTTGCCGAAACCATCACCGCATTTTCTGTATCAATCTCGAATGTGTTTCTTATCTGCTCCAGAGCCCGCTCTGGGTCCGCCGAGGGGAGATCAACCTTGTTGAGAATGGGAATCAATTCGAGGCCTTGCGCAAAGGCCAAGTAGAAATTGGCGACTGTCTGCGCCTGAACGCCCTGACTGGCGTCAACGAGGAGGATTGCTCCACCGCAACTGGCATAACTTCGCGACACCTCGGCACGGAAGTCCACATGGCCAGGTGTATCGACCAAATGTAGCAAGTAATCCTCGCCTTTATAGTTGTAGATCATGGTACACGTCTGTGCTTTGACCGTAATTCCTCGCTCTCGTTCGACATCGAGTTTGTCCAAAACTTGCTTGTTCGATCCTGCTTCAATTGTGCCCGTCAATTCGAGTAATCGGTCGGAAAGCGTGCTCTTGCCGTGGTCAACGTGTGCAACGATGCAGAAATTGCGAAAACGTTCGATTGGGATCGCGGCAATTCTCTTCTCGAGGTTTACGTCGAGTTTTATATGCGCAATTTTCGAACGTCCATAGTAAATCGTGGTAGTAGAGAAACTCCTTTTAAACCTATACAAAGAAAATACAGTTGGTGGTCGGAGGCTCGCGGCCTGGCATCTCGGCGCTGCGCTCAGCCATCGGCCTAACTGCAGACATCCTCGCATTGGGACTTCTGCGGTGGCATAGGAGGGGCTGATGGTATGCAAGCGTCGAATCGAAGTTTATCCGTGGGGCAATCGATCAGCACTTGAGTGCTGGTTGGACTTGTCACGATTTGCGGAGAAAAAACGGACGCGCGGGCGGTGACTGTTTATTGCTGCGGTGACCATTCGACGTAAACAAGGCTCTATCTTTCTTTCACCTTCAGAGTCCGCAGCTGCCTATCTACGAGTTCATCATGTCGGAAACCAAGGGAAAGTCAAAGGTGCACAAGCTGTCGATCAAAGGTCCATACCTCTCGTCTACTTATGCAGTTATCGTGGTTGTACAAAGCTTACAAGATAACAGGATCGGCCAAGCTTGTCTCCGAATTCGTGAGTCGTCCTTTAGATTACGTCAATGATGTCTGAGTACTAACAGGCTCAGTTTGAATACTCGATTAATTCAATCCTGTAAGTTTACAGACGTTTTCAGTCCAAGACACTGGCTGATCGCATTGGGTGCTCAGCTTCCAACGAGGAGTCTATCCTCCCGAGGATTTCACGACGTAAGTATGCCCTCCATCTTTACCCACTAAAATACAGCAAGCTAATTGGAAATAGTATTAAAAAATATGGCCTCAATATGCTCGGTTCGTGAACCGTGTTCTTCTTAGCCGACGTCGACAGCCCTAACTTCATAGCAGTTTCGGCCGACGACCAGGTCAAAGCCTACATCAAGAAGATCATGTCCCAGTTGAAGGAATGGATGCAGGGAGGAAAGATCTCGAAGCTTGTGGTAGTTATCACGAGCAAGGAGACCGGCGAACATGTGGAGAGATGGCAATTCGACGTATGCATTCAACACTCTCTTATCCAAGCCAGTGGCTAACTATAATGTGACGGAATAGGTCGAAGTCTTCGGCAAAAATTCGAAAAGCAAGAGCTCACAGAAAGCCGGTGACAAAGAGAACAGCACATCGGGGTAAGTCCGTCGACCGTGAGGTCATCTTGATCATCCCACTAATCTAACATCTTTACGCTTTGAAGAGACGCAAAAACCCCCGAACCTATCGAAAAGACAGAAAAACAAATTCA
The DNA here is from genome assembly GCF_015533775.1 of Penicillium roqueforti. Classification (NCBI taxonomy): domain Eukaryota; kingdom Fungi; phylum Ascomycota; class Eurotiomycetes; order Eurotiales; family Aspergillaceae; genus Penicillium; species Penicillium roqueforti. The sequence goes on along the minus strand of NW_024067566.1, from coordinate 875,224 downwards.
GGAGGAGATCCAAGCCATCTTCCGCCAAATCACCGCATCTGTCACCTTTCTCCCCGTCCTTGATGGTGACTGCACCTTCAATGTACTTGTCTATGCCGACGCAGATTCAGACGTGCCGGTGGAATGGGGCGACAGTGATGCCAAGGAAATTAAGAACGCAGAGAAGGTTCAACTAAGGAGCTTCAGCACAAACAATCACCGAGTTGGAACTCTGGTCAGCTACCGGCTGGCGGATTAAGCTCCCGGGTACACATTATGATCAAATACGAAGGATACTACGGATTGGCGTTTCGGGAAAGGATCAAGGACTTTTTCCACTTATCTATGTCAGAGGCATATTTGTTTCGGTCAACATCAAGGCCCCTTGGTTGTATCATGTTTAGTATAAGACCAAGGCAGGCTCTCTCGCTTCGGGAACCAATTATTACAATGGTCATGCCCATCATAGCGGATTAGATGTGACACCACATTTTCCAGTCCCAGATGAGAGAATATATCGTTTTCTATTCCAGGGGACCAGCCTCGTCTCGCCCTTTTCCCTACTAGATCCCCGTTCACTCCGTAAAGATCTTCTCTCCAAAGCCCGATCCCATTCATAGCCTCGCCCCGAGTTAAAGTCTCTAGTGGAGTAACTTCCACTGGTGGATTGATACCTATCACAGCAACTTTGTGCATATAGTCTTTTTGTTCCGGGCCAACAGGAATCAGTCCCACAGCTGGGAAGTGGCACTGCATGAATCGAGCGCGTTTAAACTCGTGAGTCACGACTGTGACTCTCTGTGGATAAATGCCCGTGTGTATCCGGAACTGTATTAGAGAGAACAAAAGATTTTGATATGAATCCGTGGCGTTGGTTTCTGCGATGATTCTTGATGGGTCAATTGTGGAGATAGTGGACATGTCTCGGAAGTAATCGTTATCCTTGGCCAAGTTCTGAATGTTGCTATATATGAGCTTTCTGGATGACCGGTTGTACGGAATTCAGGCTTCTTACCAGGTAGGATTGACCTTCACTGAGCTCTGTTCTAGGCTTCTTGGTAGGCCCTCTGTGCAATGGATTAACGAAAAGAAATTGAAAAGGATATGATGAGAAACCCTTACCCGGAAAATAGAAGCAAGCCATGAGAGTCTTCTGCTAGAGCTTTCAATCCAGCTTTGACATGATCGATGAATGTGGGTGTTTCTCCCTTCTGGAAGGGCTCAATAAGCCTTCAGTGCATTAGATGGTATCTTTCATATAAAAGATCATTTCACACTAACCACTCGCTCTCTGAGGCCCCAAGCTTTGGGCCTCCGGTGTAAATAGCATGGCAGCAGACAATGATAAGGTGGTTGCATATAGCAAAGTTGGCATCTGGATTTGCGGTCATACTGGTGGATCTTGGCTGATCAAGCGAATGGATTCGGGTTTATCACAATGCAAGACATATAGACGATGCTAGTGAACTATGGACAATTATTGAGGATGGCTGAACAACCTCAGCTTCTAAATTCGTGCCCTCGATAGTGAGGCGAAGAGAAGGGCGGTCAACCGCACGCCACCTCAGAAAGAGTTCTCCTTCTTGTCTGCGGACTGAAGCCATCGGAATATTTTCTTTGCCTTGGCCTAAGGACGCCGGAGGCATGTTAAGATAGCCAAAAAAGATGATATGTTGTATATAATGTCTCAAAAATCACAAACCAACTAGATATCCTTACATCGTCAACCTTGGATCATAGAGACCGCAAACCGTCCGACTTGATCCAACGTGTACTATAAAGTTGAAAGTTGAAAGGTAAAATAGTAAAATTCGGTAGAATTGCTAAATCGTTGTCAACTATACATCAAAGCGAGGCTGTGGTCAAAGCAACTGCCGGTCCACACTATCAGGCACGTTGACCTTCTCCAAGATAGTCGGATCTCTTCACTCTCAACAAACTGCTTCAGAGCCGAATACATACTCCGATATCAACCACTGAAGGGTCTGTAACGTCCGTCGCACTCATAACCTGGGCAAGGTAATGCAGGGTACACACCAACGCATTCACATCCTGTATACGGCCAAGTAGAGCAGGCATATGTCCAGTCCAGGTGCCTCGCGGTACCGGCAATATCGAGCAGTTGTTCTACGAAACGGAGTCGAAAACTGCGGTCATGGCCCTTCATGCGGGTTAGACTGGACAGACAGGCCGGTGCCTGTGCCAGTTGGCCAAAGTTGAACGTAGCACCGAGCTCAACCGCCCGAAGCACATCGTCCATATATTGGTCCCGTCCTTCCCAAAAGGATGTCCTCGTCCGTGCGTAAGAATAAAACAAAGAATCGGGGAGATATCGGCAGTATTTCACGATATAGAAAGCAAAAATTTGTTTCCAAGTACTCCGTACTTTACCTTCCCTTTGCAAGCGTGGCTATGCATTTTCTTTGTTTCCTGAGGCATATAGACCCTAGGTATCCTTTCTCCTTTTTCACATATTGATAACCTCCGTGGATCTGAAGTATGTCGCCCACAATTCGTTCCCGGAGAATCCAGTTGAAAAACACCTGGTGTATCAAGTGTTTTAAGATCTTCAGTGAAAAACTTCGATATTGCGAATCCCTCCGAAGCATTTCCGATCCAGTGCCTTCTGAACGAGGAAGGCACGAAGAAATGCCAACAGTGTGGTGCAGAGGAAAAGCAGTTGCCTTCGACCAGTGAGGGAATATGGGGAAACGCCCACGGTTCGGGGTCGCTCCCTCCTAGGAACGCCACCTTTACGGCCGGAATATGTCCAAGCGGACCATTCTAGAGATGGAAGACATTGCGCCGAAGATGGTTCTTGCCTGTGAAGAAAAAAATAAAATTACCTAATTGTACATGTTCGTCATCGCCCTCCATCCATGCGCCATAATATCAGCCCCCAGATCTGGGGACCCCCTCGCTAAATGCATCCGCGAAGCGAGAAACAAAGGCGAAACAAGTGGAAAGAAAAAAAAAGAGAACGCCTGAGCTTGTGGGGGGGGCATGCAAAGGATTTTGAAAATCAGAGGACGAATCAATATGTGCTGACAGCCCAGACCATGAATTGGAACGCAACCGTGCGATGAACGCCAACCAGAGAATTCTAGTTGTAAAATACATTTCCATGACCCAGTAAAAAATAGTAAAGAAACCATGAAGGAACGTAGTAATGCATAGATATGAGAAAAAAAGATTGTGCCAATGTAGAGAACGGCAGTACAAGGGTATCAGTCGAAAAGGATGTGTTGATTTAGAGAGGATCGTGGCGGAAAGTGCAGTTGTCGCCTTTGCGACACTTGCCCTCGGCCCAAAATCTGCAAGCAACTAGTCCCACCTTATACTATTTCAAAAGAATTAGCCAACTGCTTATCAAAAAAATGCTGCAGTGTACCTACAGGCTTGGCCTCGTTGGCGCCAAATTTGGTTCGTTTCGAGCGGCTCCACGATTCGGGGTTAGAATTGTCGTCATAATAACCGCCCTCGCGGCCGCGCTTGCGCTCTGGGTCTTCATAGTCATGCCCTTGCTGTCGGAATGGGAGAGCACCGTTTTGGTTCTGCCCACCGAATTGTGCGAACATGGCGCCCAGGTTAGGTGCCATTGCTGATTGCGATTGCTGGGGCTGGGAATATGCAGGCGGCGCCTGCATTTGTTTCATAACATTCAATATCGCGTTGAAGTCAAGGCCTTGCGGCTGTGGAATTGGTACTGGTGGAGCCGGGGGGACCTGTGGTTGAGGTTGTTGTTGACGGAACATGCTGATGGTCCTCTCGAGATCCGGCATGCCCCCGGGTTGAGTTGCCTGCGGGGCTGGGATTGGTTGCGCCTGTCCAGGAACACCCTGGATGATCTTGAGCAAATTGGAGATGTCAAATCCACTGTCTCCGGGAGTAGGTCGCTGCGGTTGTTGGGTTGGTTGGGGAGTCGTAGGCTTGGGATTCATGTAGGAGTAGTAACGTTCCTGGCGGACCTGTAGTGTCTTTGTAAGTATTGGATCGTAGTGTTATCAGAAGTATAGCATACCTTGACCAGGTCGGGCAACTCTCCGAAAGGCAATACATCGGTAACAATATCGTCGGGGTCAGGAGCTGGTGGTTCCTTTGGTGTGTCGGGCATGTCAGCAGGAGAGGTATAGAAGACCATAAGGGTAGTAGATTCCCGATGCTCCTGAGCCTCCCTCTCGGGACTCGTGGGCAGCTGAGTGCCGCCGCGCTTGATGAAACTGCCATCATTTGATTCCTCGAAATCGAAATCGACCACTATAATGGTCAATAGGAATTGAAGATGCATTTGGAAGAATAACTTACTTGAAAGAGTATAACCGTCTTGAAATACGGTCTCACCGAGATCCTCTTCTTCCAATTCGTCCATATCTTTGTGAAGCTTGAGAACACTACCTTCACCTTTAACGTCTCCTCGTGAGCGCAATGACCCATCGCCGGGACCTAATTCTTCATCCGGGTCGTGGGTAAATAGTCGGACTTCGGTAAGAGCATCATCCGGCTTCCAGGTCACGCGAAGTTTACGGCGCTCTTCTTTACGCAACCTGTTTTTGCGCTCAGCTTCAGTCTCCGGGGGCTGATCTTCGGCGGGCTTGGGGCTTGGTGCCTGCTTGGGTTTGTTCAAGTCGGCCATAATGTCGCCAAATGAGAAAGATGGCTTTGGGGCTGGTGTCTTTTCCTTTTCGGAAGCAGCACTATTTGAAAGGTTAGTACAGATGAACTTCGGAAACAGTTCCTTCGTGGGTACATACGTTGGCTTTGCTGCGGCGGCGGCAGCAGCCCTATCCGCATTTGTGGTCCCGGGTCTCTTGGACGCCGAACTTAAAGTGCCAAAGAGACTTGTTGGCTTAGGGGCCACGATATTGGCTTTAGGGCGCAGCACTGCAGCGCCGGTTGGCTTACTACTTTGTGCTCCTTTGACCGGTCCATTGCTTGCGGGTGCATGTTTATTCACATCCTTCAAGGGATTGGTAACTGCCATTCGTTTTGTGCCAGGCTGCAGATTGCTATCCGCCTCACGGGGTCGCTTCACTCCAGCCTCTCCTTTAGGCTGATCTGCTAAAACGCTCCTTGGATGAGAGTCTTCCTTGGCGGACTTTTCACTCTCGTGTTTACGCTTCGTAGAGGCCGCAGCATTATCCAATATCTTCTGTGTGAGGTCCTTAACCTGCTGGCCACCCTTTTTGAGAAACTTTGGCAACAATTTGGAAAGATTGGTCTTTTGCATCAGGTCTTCTGTCAAAGTCGAGAAACGCGAGAAGAGCTTATTCCATGTTAGCCATTGCATTTGACATAAGAGGAGACAAACGTTAAACTTACCGAAAGCAAATTAATAGTCAGAGTCCCAGCAAAGTCTGCTGCTTGGAAACGATCGAGTAAGAACGAATATAAAGCCGCCACAACCATAGGATGCTCTCCCAGCCTACATGAAATTAACGATCAGTCATTTGAGCTCAACTATAACGTTTCAAGAATTTTGGCACACAAAGCTGCAAGTTTGAGCCAATTTCTAGATAGGAGAGATTCCCCCCAAAGAGATTCACAGATAGCTTCTGAAGGGCATATCTGAGAATCCATATGATGGAACCATTTTGCTCCATCTGATACTCTTATATATGTACTTAGGACACGCATGTATAATCAAGCCTTGCCACCGGCGAATAGAGCGATGAGCCTTTATTCTAGCCCGTGACAGTGCTTTCATATTCAATGCTTCCAAGAATATTTATAGGTTTCTCAAACAGCTTCGGGATTTCTGTGGCCATTACAGCCAGATGGAAGGGAGGGAAGATATAGGGGTTGGGAGAGGAGAGGGATACATACTTCTCAACAATATTGGGATGACCCATTTCCAGTGTCGTGGTCGCAATTTTATCCATGGTACGACGTTGCGAAGTGACTTTCTCCTTAAGTTGTGTTGCTTTCTGGTTGTCATCTTGGTTTTCAGCCAGCTTCATGGCCTGAACTTGTTCCTTCCACGCATCTCTTAATCCTTTGACAAGCTCTTTGTAGGCTACCAGCGCATTCTTGACCTTCTCAGGACCAGGCCATTTGTTCCTCGGTGACCACACGGCTTGGAGGGTATCATATTGCGCTGCAGCCTCGGGCTCAGTCGGGCGGATCGGAGGGATAGGAGAAGGCTCGTCAGGTGCTTCAATCTCAAGATCGGATTCATCCGAACTTTCACTTTCTGACTTAGATAAAGTTCTCATTCGGCCATTTTGAGAAGTCTTCTTCGTTTGCTGCTTATTAGAAGCGCCCTTCTTATCGGGGACTACAACTTGCAGTACTGGTAATCCTATGAAAGTCAGTATTAAGTCTAACACAATGGGTTTCAACTGGTCTACGCATACCTCCAGGTGGAATCACCGGGTTGCCATTTAGTGCCATATGCGACTGGACTGAAAGATCATGCTGGTAGTAATTAAATTGCCTACCCCTTCTAAAAATCAGCAAGTGCATTTTAAACATCCATAAAGTAAAGTGATAACTTACTGTTCGCTCCCTTGTTGTTTGAGGTCTGCAGGAATTCCCTGAATAAAGTTGTTTGTCAACGAAGACTGCTGTGGATTGAATGCCTGCGGGATAGAATTTAGGAACTGGGGGTTGATGGTGACATTCGGGTCTGAATCGGAGTAATCGTTGGTCAAATCAATTGTGTTTTGCTGCCTCAAGTTAGAGTCACGGTCACCACGAAGGGCATTTAGGGTCGGCTTACCAGCATTTCCGAGGAGTAGCTTTGAGGTAAAGAGTATGCAGAAATTGACGACTGGGGTTGTTGCTGTTGCCGTGGCTGTATTCTCTGCTGCGCGGGTGCTTCAGGAAATGTGTCTGGCACTGAGATGTGTGTGTTTTGTGGATGGAAATAATTTTGCTGGTAGGGAAATGATGGAAATGACGAAGATTCGGAGGCGCTCAGGGGACGAGAGTCAAAAGATAACCCATCTTGTTGGAAATGAGGAGCTTGGGAATGTATCTGATACTGATGCGAAGCTCCATATCCTCGTTGCGGTGGCTGTTGCAAAGGATTTGCTTGCTGCCAAGGCTGATGCACTGATGAGTAAATGCCATGGTTCGGATCTGGTCGTGAGGCTAGCTCTCTTGGCTGCTGTTGAAAAACAGGATGGTCCCATCCGATCCCAAGAGGTGTTGGTTGCGATGCAGAATCGTGCTGCTGTTGAGGCTGGTGCTGGGGTTGAGATGGCTGCTGAAGCTGCTGCTCGGGATCAGGGTAGGCGGGGTCAAGTGTGCTCCAGTAATCAGCAGGTAGTGAATTCCCATGAGATAACCCCTGAATAGGGGTTTGAGCTGATTGCTCCATGGTGAAGCTCAGTCGAAGCTTCTCTAAGTTACTATGAAGCCTCACGTAATCACGTGCATGCACCTGCCTGGACAGGGCTTGGAGTTTATTTTGGCGCTCACCGCCTTTTAATTTTGGATGAAGTGGGTCGGAGGTTCGGAGGGATAAATAATTTTTCCGGTGAGGGAAGTGAGATGATTGGCTGGTTGTCTCACGACGGCAGAACAGGGGCCTGTAGAGCTGCTGGACTGAAGAATTGATAAGGATTAGACAATTCACATGTTTGATACGCCTAGAGTGGACTTCAAGAGTTGCAGTATGAGTACTGTCGTACCTTATGAGAGAAAACAACGATTGCTTTTGGTTTTGACTCAGGATTAAAGCGGTGTATGCCTCAGGCACAAACTTTGTTCCGCGAGCTGACGGCGTTACCTTTGGCCTTGCAGCTTAATGACGAAGGCTCCGCAGTTGCAAATACAACGTAGAAGTATTAAGATGGCCCAGCTTTTTCTCCGGCGCCTCTCTCCTTGTGTTCTTGACTTTGTATCTCCTGCTTTCTCTTCTTGGGCCGTTCCTGTTGTCCGGCTTTTCGCTCTCCTTTCTCGGTCTTAAGTTTTGTCCCAAAAGAGTGTCCTTGAGGAATCAGAGAAGTAAAAGGCTCTCATACGAAGGGCCAATCTAGCGTCACAGCCATTCGCTTTACGGAAAAAAAAGAAGGGATTGGGGGAAAGGTGTTGACGGATGGTTAGAGTAGATGACTTGGTTTGAAGAAGAGAGTAAAAGGGACAAAAGCTGCTGGCAAGGCGGTTAACCGATGGTACGATGGCGTACCAAAATTGACCGTAATTGTGGTATTGAAGGTCGTTCATTGGCCCACCGCCGTGTAAGTTACAACCCCTGTGTTACATGGCAGAATCAAACACATATGATCTTTAATGTTTGCAGTGTTTGCAGTGTTTGCAATATTTATGTCAGCGCAGCTCAGAGCGGGATCCATGCCAGGTGGAGCGATAGCAAGAACCCCGGTGTCAACAGTGCAAGGTACAACCTCATCATTATTATAAGAGTTGCGCGCATATTTCAGCTATCTTCCTGCGCAGCTCTGTACCTTTCCAAGCTTTGGTTGAAACCGAGCATTTCTCCCAATCTCACACAGCGCTGCCAACTATTGCCATGGCGCAATCCATGTCCCTCCGGGACCGACAGGTCGGTAAGTGACGCAAGCTAGATTTTTGAAATGAATTGACCTTTACTGATCCCTGGCTTTCAGCATCAATTCAAAAGTTATTGAACTTGAATCATGATCCACAACCTGTTGAAGACAACACCATCGATCAGTCCGGGTCCGGCGGTCTTATCTCACACTCCACTCCGATTTTGAATGAAGATGGTGACCCGATATGGAAGGTCTTGGTCTTCGATAATATGGGCCGGGATGTCATCAGCAGTGTCCTGAGGGTAAATGACCTCCGGGCATGGGGCATAACTATTCATCTGTATGGTCGCCGCCTTCTCCCCCTAAACTGGGCCAACGCTAACGAAGACTCCAAGAAACCTTCATTCACAAAGATACCCTATTCCAGATGTCCCGGTTGTATATTTCGTGGAACCAACCCCCGATAATATCCAGGCGATCACTCGCGACCTTTCCCACGGGCTCTACTCCCCAGCCTACGTGAACTTCCTATCCTCCGTCCCGCGGCCACTTCTCGAGGATTTCGCTTCTCAAATAGTCACTTCTGGCGCATCTGAGCATATTGCGCAGGTTTTCGATCAATATCTCAACTTTATTGTGGCAGAACCGGACCTCTTCAGTTTAGGGCTTGGAAAGGATGCATACTACAAGATCAACAGCCCAAAAACGACTGATGAAGACCTAGATGGGATTGTTGACAAAGTGGTTAGTGGCTTGTTTAGTGTGAGCGTGACAATGGGTAAGTATTATATCCTATCTTGGATCATCGAACGAAGTTCTGACTGGCTGCGCAGGTAGTATCCCAATCATACGGTGCCCCAAGGGTGGTGCAGCGGAATTGATCGCAACAAAACTGGATCGGAAACTGCGAGACCACATCCTCAATTCCAAAGATAACCTCTTCTCGGGCAATCAAAACGCTTTGCCAGGAGTGCCATCAGCACGGCCGGTACTAATCATCATGGATCGAAACATTGATCTAGTCCCAATGCTCTCTCACTCGTGGACATATCAATCCCTAGTCCAGGATGTTCTTGAAATGCGTTTGAATCGAATCACTGTGGATGCAGGTGCAGGCGATCCAGAAGCTAAGGGCTCCAAAAGGTCTTATGACTTGAACAGTACCGACTTCTTCTGGCAACGCAATGCCGGAGCCCCATTCCCCCAAGTGGCTGAGGATATTGATGCTGAGCTTACGCGGTACAAGGAAGATGCGAATGAGATTACAAAGAAGACGGGAGCCTCTTCGATTGAAGATCTCCAGAATGATACCAGTGCCTCCGCGCAACATCTCAAGGCCGCCATCACACTGCTCCCTGAGTTGCGGGAACGCAAGGCAGTTCTTGATATGCACATGAACATTGCCACCGCACTGCTCAAGGGTATCAAAGATCGGCAGTTGGACAACTTCTTCGAACTAGAAGAGACCATCACCAAACAATCAAAGTCACAGATTTTGGAGTTAATCAGTGATCCTTCCAAAGGAAGTGAACCATTGGACAAGCTGCGCTTGTTCGTGATTTGGTTCCTCAGCACTGAAACTGAGCTCAGCCGCTCGGAAATGACTCAGTTCGAAGAGGCCCTGACACGAGCCGGCGTGCCCGACATCTCCTCTCTTGCCTATGTCCGCCAAGTGCGCGAGATCACGCGTATGACCATGATGACAACATCTGCACCAGAACAACAATCGTCCGATCTATTCCGTGGGTTCTCCTCACTTTCAAATCGCCTGACGGATCGCATTACCTCGGGCGCTTTAGGTGCCAACTTCGACTCGCTCATTTCAGGAGTAAAGAATTTCCTACCAGCGAACAAGGATCTCACTGTGACCAAGATTACCGAGTCCATCATGGACCCGGCTGCAGCTTCAAGCTCTGCCATTGCAAAGACCGAAAACTACCTCTACTTTGACCCGAGGAGCGCGAACGCACGTGGCGCCATGCCTCCGGCATCCGCATCGCGAAACCCGCAAATGCCTGGTGGCATTGGTAGCGCAGGCCCTGGCACCGGTGCCAGCTTCGGACAGCGCCGCCAAGCTTTCAGCGAGGCTATTGTCTTTACAGTTGGTGGTGGAAGCATGGAGGAGTACGGCAACTTGCAGGAATGGGTTCGCCGAACAAATGGCCAACCGGGTGCCGAGGGTGCGCCAGCTCAACGTGCAGCACCTGGAAACCGCCGGAGAGTTGTTTATGGAAGCACAGACCTGATGAACGCTACTGAATTCCTGTCGGATTCATTGGTGCCTCTCGGTCGGGATAGCTAATTGTAATTGTGACTAGGTGGGAGTCGACATCAGCATAGAGCCAACCGGATGGCTGTACACCTAAAACATAGTATAATTGAAGTGCTCTGATATGTCTATGATGTCTAATGGTGTTCTTTCCTGCTATTGACTTGCCTTAGCGATTTTGTTCTTTGCTAGACATCCAAATCTCACCCATAATTATGTCTATTTGAGGGCACGACTTCATCCTCGAACTCCACCTAATGTGTTGAGCCAACCCCAAGGTCTGCTCGCGGTCTCGATCAACGAATACGATCTTGGTAGAACGAAATAAACAGAACTCTCTCGAGCCAATTCATGGTATCATATTGGAAATCTACAGAAACTCCTAAATATCTGGCACTTGTGGGGTTCAATAATCATCTGTCAATCCTATGGGGTATAGAAGTATACCACCATCATCATCCGCCTTCTGAGGCAACAGTCTGGAACCAAAGCCGCAGCAAACTCGATCAATCAGAACCTTTTCCAGAGATATGCGACTTGGAGTTATCTTCTTTGTCCATTCAGCCGCATTGCCTCACTTGTCCATGGTCGCCTGAGTGATGTCAGGGCAGTATCATCGTCCTGGGATCTAGCGCCACGACGAGGGTATAAGAATCAGACTGACCTGGTGCTTTTTACATTCCATAAAAAGAAAGATTACACAAATAATATTATCACTCTTAACACATCGTCAAGATGACCAACTACGGAGACACCTGGTCCACGACCTACGACACCTACGACACCGCGGGAACAGCCTACAATCCTGCAGGCTCAACCTATGATACCCTGAGTTCAACCTACAGCCCCGTGGGATACGATACCTACGACACAAGGGACTACGGCACACGGGACTATGGCACAAGCGACTATGGCGCAGTTGGCTACGGTACAAATGCGACTGCCACAACTTACGATACCAACACCGGCCGCGGCACCACAACTTACGACCCCCAGACCGGTGCCTACGACCAACACCTTGATTACGACACCCCTACTGGCCGGCGCCACCACCGCGAGCGAGTGAACGATAGTGGCACCTATCGACACCGCGACGTTGACCGATTTGACGACGGATCCTCTCGTGTCCACAAGGAATACGACAACCCCAACACTGGTACCAGCTACCACCGTGACTATGAGCGGTAAAAGGGCTCAATATTTGAAGAATTCGCGTTGGGTTTGGACCCAGGCTTGTATATATAAGACGGCATGAGACCACGAACCTGTATGAACTGAAGCAAAACGCGAAAACAGGAAAAAAAGATGAAAAGGTTAAAAAAACAAAAAAAGCCTGATTTGTTGTCCGTTTTAGCGACTCTATAGCTGTTGTTTCCGTCTGTCGTTACAGTCTTGTTGTTCCTGTCTGTCGTTACTGCTCGGCTCAACTAGTCTGGTTTCATTGTTGGCGAAGGTATGGCTTCAATTCAAATCAGACAGAATGCAAATAAAATAAATTGGGTATATCTCAAAAAACTTTCCTATCTTTTGTAGTTGTATGTTGTATGACGCGCCACGGATGTACGGAGTATACTGCTAAAAGAGGAAATAGACTACTAGATGACCTTGGCTTTGGTGTGGACATTAAAAAGGGATATACAATGCTTTCATTTCATATAATAGGTCTAAACTAAATGAAATCCATAACAATATACACCTCTCCTTCATATCTATGAACGTAACGAATATCAAATCTCATTTGGGGCTCTTGGCGTCGATGCCTCAGGCGGCCCCAGTAGCCACATGCAAGGCTGGCTCCACATAATTGGCATTTCCCTCCGGTCAACTCCAACTTTGTTCTGTACAGCCAACGGATGTTGTGCTGAAACAGCTTCTATTCCAGCTTCTCATGCCCCCATGATCATGTCGCGGAGGACGCTGGGTGGAGGTCGTGTTCTGGGCAACCCAAGCGCTCTCACATCAGCTCCGTCCCCGCAGCCCAAGCCACGGGTGCTCTCGCCGACCGCCAGCAGCGTTTCCCTAAACTCACAATCCGCATCACAGCTCTCGACCGAAACTCAAGACCTCACTTCCCGCATTTCAATAGAGAATGGCGACACTTCGATATCTGCCGCCCCGGCTGCTCCGGGGGCTCAGCTCTCCTGTCCGATCTGCAGCGAACAGATGGTATGCTTGTTCCCATGCGCTCTTTGTTGTAAATATGTAATGGGATGATACTAACTTCTATTTAGATGACTTTGCTGCAGCTGAATAGGTATCGATCTATTGTTTCCCCTTGTGACGCTTTAACTATGATTAACGATTTGCCGCAGACATCTCGACGACATCCATCAGAACCTGGAAGAGAGCCACCAAGATGAAGTAAAGGACTGGTTCAAAGTTCAAATGGAAAAGGCAAGGAAGTTCCAGCCTCTCGCAGTCTTAAACCAGAAGTTGAAAGGCCTGGATGTGTTCGAGTCAAACGAGAACCAGGGCGCGCCTCTCCCTATCCGCCCACTAGCAGCCCATGCGGGCATCCCTGAACCTCCGAAACTACTAGACCCCGAGGATCTCATAACCAAAGACCACTGGCAGACAAGTTGTATTTACGATGAGTGTCTTGAACCATCATGTGGGAAACGATTGAACGCCACCAACGGTTGCGTGAACTGTCGGAGTTGCGGGAAACTGTTTTGCGAAGAACACACGATGTACCAAATGAAGCTCTCGCGGGCGGCACATCATGAACCTGTACGAGGAATATGGGCCCGAGTATGCGAAACCTGCTACAAGTCAAGAGAGGGCTACAATGATCATAATGGTGAGTACATTGCTTTCAATTCTGAACCAAGCTAAACAGGCAACAGGAATCGTGAGGGACCGAACGGATGCATTCAAGTCAATAAGAAAACAGACCGTCGATAAGGAGTTTTTGGAAATCTCCCGACTCGAAAAACGACTGACCCGTCTCACTCAGCTGTTGGCTAGTCTGCCACCAGATCAAATACACCCCAGTGCAACAAAGCTTTGGTCTCTTGCATGGCAGAATGATCGGCGTAAGGAAATAGAGCAAACGATTGTCAGCTGGCAGGATGATGCCAGTGTTTCACGTTGTCCATTTTGCCAACAGGAATTTTCGGGCTATACTTTTCGCAGACACCACTGCAGAACTTGCGGGCGAATTGTCTGCGGTGATCCGAGTACCGGATGCTCTAGTGAGGTTGGGCTGAGCATTTCTCCTGGTAAGTCCCGAGACGACCCTCACTTGTGACTTTGATCTAAGTTCTAATAGGCCCGACAGCCACCTCTGAGAAAACCAATGGCGATAACCTTGTCAATATTGATGTAAGACTGTGCAAGGACTGCAAATCGACACTGTTTGATCGACGCGACTTCAAAGCGGACATGACGCGAAAGCCATCGGAGATCAGGGCGTATGAAAACTTGACCCAGTTTGAGAGAGGCATCCGCCTTCATCTACCTAGATTCCAAAAGCTGTTGACAGCTTTACAGTATGTTTTTGTGTTCTGGTATTCTAGTCACTTACTAACGAAATTGTACCAGGGATCCTAGACGACCTCCATCGTCAGCTCAGATTGCAGATGCATCCAAGGTGCGCAAGCGACTGATTGATTCTTTTGCACAGTATAATGTTGCGGCTCGACGTATCCGTGATATGCCGACCAATTCCCCCACGCAACAAAAGCTGCAGCAGGCTATATATCAGCAAGCCAGCAACTTCCTTCATCTTCACATGTTACCTTTGAAATCCCTCCCGAAAATCCTCAAGCATACAACCCCCGCGTCAGAGAGAATACCCAGCCGGACAAGCTCACCCAGTACTCCGGTTAATGGCTCCACGACAGGTCTCCGGCCACCAGAATCTGCTCTTTCGTCCATTAAGTACAACAGCATTGCCGCTAGCGGTAGCAATAGCAGTCTATCCAGCGACACGAGCAGTGCCGTCTCGGCCTTGGAAGCCGAAGAGAAGTCTCTTCGAGACCGGCTGATTGTGCTAGAAGAGCAGAAGTTCTTCGTGTCTGAAATGATCGCCGATGCCAACCGGCGGCGTAAATTCGATGAAGTAAGCAGCCTAGCGATGAACGTCGAGGACTTGAGCCGTGAGATCGATCGCGTTAATGGCATGCTCGCTGGTCTTGATTTTGAAGGTGTTTACACGGGGCATCCGCAGGCAAGTTCTTGACTTGAGTTTTAATTGTTGGGATTGTAATATTTTGTTTTCGTTTACACGCGCTACCTGCACATATATTTCCCTTACTTCTTTTTGGTCCCACACGTCTACTCTCGTTTCCACTTTTCTATATTTCTAATGTTCTGGAGTTCGAGCACTTTGTTTTACGATGATATGTGCATAGCATCGGGCGTTGGGTCTTTCTAGGATATATACTCCGTACAATCAATGGCTTTGCTATACATATACTTCGGGAATGAATTAATAGGTATTCTAGATGTCAACTTGTATACGTCCGTGTTGGATAATTCAATTTGACTAGAAGGTCGCGCAGGAGTCGTGAACCTATGACAAAACAATGGACAATGGAACGCACAAAGCCACAACAGAGCAAACAATCACCACCATGGCGCAAACATATATCACAAAGTATACCACTTGCCCACACATCCATAGAGAAAGAAGTGTATATTTCTTCACAGCTTTAGTAAAGCCTCGAAATCCCGCCATGGTGAATATTATAGAGGAATTGGTATTGAAACGGTGCCGCAGTAGGATGCGAACTAGATCGTGTGGAAAGGAGTTGATATGAGGAAGAAAACCCAAGATGATGGCGGAGCGAAGCGTAGCAATTATATCGTTTAGTCGAGAGATGATCCACGTAGCATTCCGTGTTGGAGAGTAAGCAAAGAGGTATGACAAGTCCTGGGGTCAATTCATATGCCAACGACAGAAATAACTACCATGAAGCCATTTATATAGGTTATAGTTAGTAGCTTCGTGTGAATAAGAAATAAAGGAGCAAAGCAATGAAAATGAAAGATGAAAGATGAAAGAAGACAAGGCCTGGTCTGACATGCTACAATGCCAGCACTGTAACAAACAAAAAAAAAGCGTAAGATGATTCTATCAAGATGTTTCGGGGGTTAAATAAAGGTCCACCCCCTGGCGGAAATTGAGGTTATTCCTAGGGCCTATCTTGAAAGCGCGTCACCGTAATGACCAACATCAAATATGTTATGTACTACGGCGACCGATCCCATCATTATTACAGGCGTTTCATTTGTTATCTTTGATATTGGGAACTAGATCATCCAAGTTTATAGAATGCCTAGGTATTAGTTAGTTATGTGACTCTAATAAGTGAAGAAACTCGGGCGGCCACCTCCTCCGAATGGGGGTTTACCAGGTTACCAGGTCACACAGTACTGATATTTACCAGCAGGGTATACAATATAGGTATGATCAATACCGGTGACCTGGTGAGCGAAACACGTCCTCCGGCGCCCGACGCAGATGATGTTTGAACCGTTCCCAACCAGACATTACATACTGTAGCGATGAACATTGACACAGGACGTCGTGCACTTTCAGCCTTTCCAAAGTTATGAAACTGTTCAGTACATTGGTTTCAACCACGGACGTCCCTCATTTCAGGACCATCACGGTTACAATCAACGACCACTACCCTTCCTCCGTTTCGCGTCGTTCGCACAGTCACGAATCTCTCCGAGCAAATGACAACACCAAATCCTGATTACGAAGACTTCCTTCGTCATACGAGTAGACGATGGCTCTGGGGTGAAGAACAGCAGCTTAAGGACAGGTATAAGGCCTTCAACGTTACTGAGCTCCAAAGCCGTTCAATCAGACAGCTGTATCTCCATGACGAAGTTGGCTGGGGGAGGATATAACAAAGTCTTTCCGTTTGATCATGAATGATGGAAAAATAGTGTTTACTCGTATACCAAACCCAAATGCCGGCCCAGCGTTCTATTCCACCGCGTCCGAGGTCGCTACCATGGAGCTTGTAAGTTTACCTCGAACCTTAATCGCGCGGCGGCTATTCATGCTTAACCTAGACTCGAGATGTCCTTCAAATTCCCGGGCCCTGAATCTTTGATTGGAGTGCCACATCAAATAACGCCGTTGGCTCGGAATACATCATTATGGAAGAAGCATCTGGTACACAGCTTGGAGTCGCCTGGGATCAGCTGAGTCCGGACAAAAAGCTTTCCATTATGAGGGAGCTAGTGACTATCGAGTCAAAGATGCTTGCGGTGTCATTTTCGCAGTACGTCCATTCGCTCATTCACAAGCCCATGCGTAATCTGATCATCTCGTCAGCTTTGGCAGCATATATCGCGAGCGATGCAGTGGAAGGTGCAGTTCCAGCCATGCTCACCAGCGGAGTTTCCTCTGAACTCAAAGAGCGAGTATACAAGAAATTCAGTATTGGGCCTACCGTCGACCGAAGCTTTTTGAACAAGGAGCGCTCGTCATAGCATCCTCGCTGTAGTACTTCGTGCTAGCGTCAGCGCCAGCAATCATAAAAAGAGGACGAGGCGAAATCAGGTAGTTGAAAGCATAGGCGTCGAAGTTCGCCAAAAGATCCGCACTTCTAGTTGCAAACAGACCAGGTGCACATTCATGCTGACCTCGCGGTGTTTTGTAGTATTCTGCCAATTCTTTGGCAATGGGTGGGTATTCCGGGGGGGCATCTTGAACAGTTGGAGGAAAGGCAGGGCTAACTGGATCCTGTTGACCTTTCGCTTCGGTGAGTCGAGCCTCGTTTGCAGCCTTGATCGACTACTGCAGCATCTCGGGACCTCCCATTCCTTCCACAAGGCCTTCTCTTGTCATTCGGCCAGTTCAGACGCCACTGACGGTTGCAACTCTCTTCATTCGTTGGTCAGTTTGCGCGGCGAATGGCACATAGCCACCCGAGGCACAGATACCAAGAGCTCCAATTCGTTCTGGGTCGACGTCTTTGCGCAGAGAAAGATAGGTAACACCGGCCCTGACATCCTCGGCTCGTTGGGCTGGGTCTTCGAGATACCTTGGCTGGCCCTCGCTTTCGCCTTGGTAGGCGGCGTCAAATGTAAGGCAGATGAACCCGGCAGGTGTCAGGACTTCCGAATAAACACGCGGGGCTTGCTCTCTCACTCCAGTCATAGGATGGGCGATTATGACCGCCGGGTACTTGGTATTGGGGGAGTACCCAGGAGGGAGGAACACATCGCCAACGAGCTTGATTCCTCTGCTGAGGAAATCAACTTTTTGAACGGAGCTCATAGTGGAATTGAGATTGTTGTTTGACTAGGTGTGAAAGAACGATAAAAAGAGAAAGATATAATTGCGATATATATGTCTTTTGTCTAGTATCACTGTTCAATGGGAAGCTTTTTGGGATTGATACTGATGACACGGAACTTACTTTAGTGCCCTCTTAACTCCAAGATTGACGTCACAAAGTAACTGTCGGTGTCGACGGGATAATCCAGAGAAGTATATACTCACTCTATATAGTCCTGGCTGTGGGTCTCCACATTTATTCATTTACGAGGTGCACAAATTATAAGATTGCACCTAGGGAGACATGGCCACGATGGTATGCAAATCCTAGTCTAATAAAATTTTGTATTCGGAGGCAAACCCTGCTTTTGATCCTCGCGCTGGTAACGTATATCAGTCTTCTATAATTATAGGGGCACAATGTTGAACGAGGGGAAGACTTACCAGTATTTCTCCAAAGCTAGCAAGCAGCTTGGCTTCATGCTCGCATTCCAACTGTCCTTTCCGTCCCATCGAATCTTGTGTCTTTAAGGACATTGCAACATCAAAATCTATCCACACCACTCGCTACGGTCGACTAGGTACAATAAGGATATTTTTCGGATAAACATCATGGTGATTGATAAGAGCGCGATGGATTTCCTTCATCCCTTGGATGGCCAATTGCAGACGCTCTTCGGAATAGTTAACACAGTTTAATTCTTCGGCACCTTCTAAGTACTCGAGTATGATAGCTCTCGGATGCATTTCATCGGTTAAGAAATGGTCGAGGTGCGGGCGAAAAGAGGATGGATCGAGGCGATCGATATACCCATAGCAACGTGGGACGAGCCCGCTTTCGCATACATCGAAATTTAGCAAGTTGGTATAGGCGTTATATTCACAACGAAACCGATTCAAATCCCTGCCGTTGTCTGCAAATCCTGGATCTCCATTCTCATCGTGGAACTGCGACCGGTATTAGGCTCAAGTCCAATGCTAGCGAGAGCCACTCTATGACCCACCAGTTTCATTGCATAGCGGTTGCTGCCAAGATTGATCTCATAAATCGAAGAAGTGCCTGAGTGTCTGATGTCTCTTTTGATTGATAATAACTTAATGTCCGAGTCAAGAGGCGGCAAACCCATTGTTGCTGATCATAAGGTGAAGCATGAGGGTGAGGTTCCCATGGTTATCCCGTCCAGGGCTGCCCCGAATTCAATATGACTAAGCGGGTGTGACCCACCAAGCCTTCCAATCTTGATATAGTCCGGTCTTTGGGAAGCTTCTCTTTCAGGGTTAATCCTTGGCGTGTCAGCATTACATTATTGATGACAGGGAACTCAGCCCTTGACCTCCGCGGTGCTTGCTTTCATAAAGTGCAAAAGAAAAGAGCAAAAAAGAAATCTCAGGTTTGGTTTTAGGAATAGCCGAACGCGGGGGTCGAACCCGCAGCCTTAAGATTAAGAGTCTTACGCTCTACCGATTGAGCTAG
This sequence comes from Penicillium roqueforti, assembly GCF_015533775.1. Classification (NCBI taxonomy): domain Eukaryota; kingdom Fungi; phylum Ascomycota; class Eurotiomycetes; order Eurotiales; family Aspergillaceae; genus Penicillium; species Penicillium roqueforti. The sequence continues at coordinate 855,800 of NW_024067566.1, read as the reverse complement.
CCCGGCCGGGCTGTTGAAGAGAGCAGCGAAAAAGTGCTCCATGGACGGAAACAAGGTCTTTGGTAGAATATAGACATGCAGGTGGCGGTCTTAGCGCATCCTGCAGCCCGTTGAGAAGCATAACTGTATATGACACTGTCATATAGGGTTGTATAACTACTTGAATGCTATTTTAATTTAATTATACTGTACCTGGTGTTGGTACATTTGATGGCAACGCAAACCTCTTCAATAATCTCTTGTCAGAAAATCATCCGACATATATAATTACCCTCCCCACACTATCATTCCGTCTTTCCTTCCCTTTCTTTCGCTCAACTCTGCTTTCTTTCGTCAACCTCCATCTCCGTTGATGAGGACCACGGACAAACCCAGTTAAGTGCATCCATGGCACGGTGGTTGGCAACTTGGACTTACACCGAGGAAGCACATCTAAATGTAAGTTTTTCAGTCGGATCAATACATAGCTACCGGTCATATTGAGCTAATGATTCTTAGACATGACCGTCAACTCTGATCATTCGGAGACGAGACTGCTGGGATTCAGCTAAGGTCCCCAACGATAGCACCGACTGGACCTGGCGAGCGCACTTCACTTCTCTCTCACTTTAATTTCCATCTACTCCTCTGCTCTGAAAAATAACCCACTTCTTCGTCGTGGCACACCGAGTGATACCCGAAACCCTTTGTCGAAGCTTGAGGATGATCGGCGTCGAGAAAGTCGCATGGTCCGCAATATACCTGGCACAGTACACCTCACATGACCTAGAAGTTTCCTAGGATCGGGAGGATATACGAAAGGGGGAGGCCGAAAGCTTGCGAAGACTTGATGAACACAAAGCCTACATACAACTTCACTCTGGCAACCCAAGTTCGCATACCAGGATTGTGCAATATTGTATATATTGCAATGCTCAAATCTGATTTGTGGGTCATATCAATGGATCATACGTACAATACAAACCGCTACGGTCTTCCGTTACTCGCCATTGTTGGCTTTGCAGCCACAGGATCGACTTTCCATATTGGATTCGCCTTCATGAAGAACGAGAAGCAGGACACATACGAACTCATCCTTGACCGTCTCGCCGAAGCGTATGAATCGCTTGGCCTAAAATATCCCCCTACGATTCTCACAAATAAAGAAGAGGCGTTGATGAAAGCCATTGAGGCTATATTTCCTGACACGAAGAACATGATTTGTATCTGGCATATCAACATATGTCTCTTGTCCTATTTATATCACCAAGGCAAAAGACCCCGATGCCCATCGCATTTCACTGGCTCCCTATCCCAGCCGCAAGCTAGGACGACCACCGAGCATTCTTTCAAAGTTTCGAGAGCAAAGATCCAAAATACATAGCCGCTGTGCTAAAGACATGAACTATATCATATAGATGAGGTTCACTCGAGAAATCTTCACGGCTACGGCCGATGACCCGATCAATCGGCCACTATCTTCATATGAGTTACTGTTGGATGCCTGCATGGACCAGATCCCGTTTGTACATACTAGAGAGATAGCTCTCGCCCTTTTCTCCCTATCTATCAGCGCACATCCGAATCAGATCGCAGACTATTTTCTTCGTTACATACACTATAGTTTAATTCCAATTATTACTCAATCTAATGTGGCATTTGACTCGTACTGCTAGAATCCAAGCAGCCGGTAAGGATGAAGAGGATCAATCAACAGAGCTAGCAGACACTCCGAATGTTTTTTGAAACGATGACATTTCTGCAGCTTTATCCCAAGCCAGTGATCTCGAGAATCATGAGAAAACATGGATGAAGTGGAATTTCATTCATTGCGGCCAAGAGGCTCAAACGGCTCTCCCAACACGACACTTGTGCGCGCCTCGAGTTTAATCCCGAGTTTTCAACCCGGGGAATCATCTGATAACGAAGCGGGGACCATGTCGGCCCAATCTGAAGACGCCTTATCCACTACGGAGTAAAGACGACGGGAATATGTATTGCTGCTACGAGTATGAAGAAACCGAGCGATATCGGAGACAAAGAGTAGAACTCGAAACTGACCCTGCAACTGGAACGTGCCTACAACTAACTACATATAGCTAGTAACTAGTTAGTCAGTTGTTGATTCTTGCCATATTCATTAGGTGTGAACGACGCTAATAAGGGTCCAGGCTAGGGCACGGATGAATTAGCCCAGCTTCAGCAACTTCCTACAATATCATAGGCCCACGAAGCCCCTGGGAGCTCACACCATGCCGTGCAATATCGGTATAAGCCTCGAACAACATAATATTTAAAATAGTATCGAATTAGAAACTGTGCCGCGCTTAGCCAGTTAATCTAAAAGAAATGAAATATATGTCAAAAATGATGTGATTACCGCCTTTACCGATGTCAGTTTCCGCCTGCGCAAAGAGGATACACAGAGCAACACTCAGGCTAGACAACGTCATCCGGCATAGCTAGCTCGTTTCAACTGCTATCGGAACATGCGCCACTAGCAAGACAGAGTGGGACTGTTACTACAAACGGGATAGCGTATGCCGGCCTTTCGCCGGCTTTGATCCATACCATGTACTTAATGAACGCGAAGCGTAATGAATCATGATAACTGACAAAAGCACGTGGATCCCGGTGTGTGAGAATAGAATCTGGGGGCCGGTCGGGGCGGGGCAGTGTAGAATACGTTATTATCGTGTACTCCGTACAAGCCGTTGTTCTAAACAAAGAGCAAAAGGCAAAGAGCAAAAAAGGAAACATTAAAGTTTAGATATATTATAGCCTATCTAACTCCGGCACAGCCAGTCATGACTGATCCTCCGAAACATAAAACGTTTTTTGGACATTCACCCCCTGAAAGAAGGTACCGTTTTTCGGGTTCAGGTCTTCCTGGCTACTTGACCGGCTAGTGGCGGACCCATTTGAGGTGTGAATCGTCGTTACCACGGCATGTTGGTCTGGCCGGTCTAGGTCTGGCCGCCAGTATTGCGGGCCTGAAATGGTGGAGCGGCCTCCGTTGATGCTGGAGAGGGGTATGCTGCCGCCGGTGCGCTTGGTTTTGCTCTTGCTTCCTCCTGCCGAGCTGGGATCGCGAAACCAGCGGAATAAGGGTCGGAGGGTTACCAGACTGCCTGCGGCGATTCCGAGGCCGGCTTCGACGTTGGACCAGATTGAGATGTTGGTGGTTGCGTCTGGGAGTGTGGTGTTAGTTGTTGATCATTTCACTTATCGAGTGTGTATAAGAATAGAAACTCACATAGGAAGTCGACATCCTTGTAGTCGTGCAAGAAAGGAATGCGAATGATGACTGCTGCGCTCGCGCTAAATCAATAGGTCAGTACTAAGTCTCATTTTAGGGTTTCCAAGGGTAGACATACATGCATCCCATTCCCAGAATACCCGCCAAGGCAGACTTGGTCCTTATGTTCATCTGCAGGTTCCACACCAGGGCAATCGGCAAAAGACCCAGGGTCAGATCACAAATTGTAGCAGTGATACTGTAGACATAGGCCATGGCGATGATATGGTCCAGCTCCATGCAGGTGCCATGAACATTGGCATGAGGGTTCGAGTAAAGGCGAACTCGTTGCCAGAAGAACTCAACCGGTTGGCATTGCAGCGTCAACATGAACCAGAAGACCAGACCAATCGTACAAGTGACGGCAATGACAGCCCATAACACGAGTTTGTGGGGATTAGAGACTGTCAAGCGGAGGAGCGCGAACGCGATGGAGATCTTGGCTAGTGAACAGGTCCACACATAGCTGGTTTGACCGAGCCACCACCACTTTGGGAAGGTTTAGCATGTGATTTTCATCTTGGAATTGAAGGTGGACATACAAACATTGCGGTTTCCATCGTACCCTTCTTCACGAGATCATCGGATCTCTGGCCCATTCCATATAATGCGCCAGTGATACCGCATAGAGCGAACAGGATGTTCAACAGCTGCAATTCAATCAGTCCGGTTTCAAGTGCACATGAAACTATCATACATACCATGGCGCATACCATAAAGGTATCATCCCAGCCAAAGGCCTTGACAAGGCGAATGCGCACGAAGCATCGTAGAACCACGGCAATGAATGAAATTCCAAGAAAGACAGTAGTAACGATAAAGATTGACTCGCTGCGGCCTTCGAGGGGCAACATCTTGACCGGGAGAATGAATGTATGGTCACCAATTCATGGCCCGTATAGTTTCCCTACCAAGTATGCAAGGATATCCGAAGGAGCAACAAGAATACGATATATTAGCGAGAGGAAATTACTACCCTAAGGGAAAATCCGCTACCATGCAGATCAAGCCTTACGATCACGAGCATCAGTGGCGAGAACGGGCTACAACATGAGAGGGGCCATGATACTATCCTAGTTGTTTCGATTTTTCTAAAAAAAAGAAAAGAAAAGGCGAAAAGGGTTAATTAGGTAATTAGGCAAAAGAAAGTCGCCCCGTTTAAAAGCCTCCACGGAGTCAATATCCCTGGCCAACGGTGATATGCATGTTGGTTAAGATGGGGTTAGACAGCTGCTGGAACCTTGGGACCGTGAAGGTTTCACGTGTGGGGGAAGCAGGTCGAGAACTCAAAATCAAATCAAAACGGCAATCCCTTCCAATAACACCTCCAGCAACCAAAGTTCTTCATGCAAAGACGGAATCTAGCCTTCAAAGAGAAGTCGCACCGAACTTGTGGAAGCCGGGCGACTGTTCTGAATACGACGTCGGGAAGCCAAAAAACTATGATACCAGCCCATGGACTCCACTGATTCCCGCCAATCACCTATGACCAGCGGAGTCGCTAGAAAAGATCCCAGTCCGTGATCCTGTGTACTCCGTATATACCGCGATGCTACCGTGATGCTAGTGTCGGACCATTCTACAACGGGAAGCCCTAACCAAAGTTGCCATCCGTCGTCAGGGGAAGCACTCCCGCCTACCCTCAACCTGGCAATCCCAGGGTATGGTACGGAGTAGACGATCCTTGACCAGGGTTTGTGACATGCATTGCCAAGGAAACTATTGGCAAATATTTGACGATATTCCCGCACTTGCCCGAGATCTCGAACAGATGGACTGATGGACATGAACTGATCTGGAGTTTCGATATCGAGATCTGATTGATACGCAAACCGTCTCCTCTTAAGGGGGAAGACCTTCAGATGGTCCAGTCACCAGTGTGAGACGAAACACTCGATCAGCGGGGACCTCGGCGGAGGTGGTACGATCTGCAGTATATTGTGTCGGAAATTACCTGGCACTAACTTCTGACCCACAACATCCCGACAATCTTGCTGTCTTTGGACCATTCTCTGACTACCTATATGTCAAGCTGCTATTGTATCAGTATGAGCACTACAATACTATTGTATATCTAGCCTATATTATCCTGGCCTTATTGTGACAATATATGATCACCCCGGGATTTACTTATACTCCTAGATCACAATCAAATATGGGTCTCAGTGTACCCGACTCTCAGGCCACCCTTACCATCGGTAAAGAATATCCTTGGCGCACGGGGTCTTCTGGGTCAGGCCCTCTGGACCTAAGTGCCGAGAGGCTATTCTCTCTAACTTTGGATCGCGGTATGGAGTACGGTAGAAGATGGAACCCTTTCTATTTTGGTAAGGATATGACAGATCAAAGTTAAAACGGCAGATATATAACCGGGTTATCTCCCCCTGACCTCGGCATTTCGGGGAACACTTACCTGTGGGGCTGAGATAGAGGCTGATCTACCTACTCAAGTGTACGGAGTACTCCGTACCAAGTCAACGGGTCGTGATACTGCCCTCGGTTGTACATGCTCGTCGCATATGGAACGAGAGCGAGCAAGCGAACCGAACGCGCGGTATTGGCAGCAGAACTTCAAGCTTGCTATGACGTATGCTGCGAGTTGTCTTGCCGTGTCCTATTATAGACCGACTGATCTACTTCTTACAAGGGTCCCGTTCGCAAGCTTACGATTTATAAGCGCGACGCTCAGATCTCGACCCCATACGCCATGCTCTACCTAGGTAGATTGACCAAAACAGTGAATTCGCTACATAATACAAACTCGCATGCTGGAATGAACCCAAATCGAATATTTACATATTAAGTTGCACAGTGCACATGTTTAATCCAGTGGTAAGGCCTCCAGGGCAAACTTACTTCCACTGAGCAGGCTTGGTAGCCTGGAAAGCCTTGAGGATGGCGATCACCTTCTCCAAAGCAGCGACCTCCTTGGCCATCGCCACAGCGACCTTTTCCTGATCCTCACCCAGCTTCGCATAGAAGTCCTTACGGTATGGTGTGGCAGACATGGCCGCGCTGAAGATGGGCTTGACGAAGAAGGAGTGGTAGGGCTTGAGGGTGTTGCCGTAGGCACCGCGGAAAGAGTCTGAGAGTTCCGCGGAGGAGTTGTCGATGTTGTTACGGAGGGCTTGGACGGTGAAGTCGAGGCCTCTGTGAGAAGAACAATGATTAGTCAATGGTTCATGCAGATTGTGCAAATCGAAGAGATGCCATTGCAATTGGCCATTTCACGATCGAGACATGTGAACATACCGGACCAGCCAGACCAGACCTTCGGTGGCGACATGCTTGCCGGTCTTCAATTCGTTCAGGACAAGGGCCTGCAGGGTCTCAGACTCTGCAGAAGCGGCCTCTTGGCGCTCACGGACTTTCTGGTGGGGTTTTAGAATGGGTTGACACCGGCGGTATAATGTGGACGAACCTTGATGTTGCCGAGCAGGTCATTCTTGACCGGGGTGAAAGCGGCAGAGCCAAGCACATCTAAATGTTCTCTGCATTAGTTTGAGGCAGGTCTATGCAAGGGAACAATACGCACCGAAGAGAGTCACCAGTGACTCGGCGGCCTCGAGGAACTCCGTGGTCGAGATGCCATCGTCCGCACCAATAGGGACATCGGCGAAGGACTTGTTGATGGTATCAAACCATGTTCCGTCAGCAGGGATAGCAGCCATTTTTACAGAATAATTCAAGTAGAAGATAGATAGTGAGAGAAAGAGAAACCTTGGAAGGAGCTTAATCAGGGGACCCTTGGATATTATCGACTTCACCGCTGCTGCCACGCAAGCCAATGGCGGGGCACGGGGGATGTGGAGACCACGGGAGGATGCAAACAGAGTAAACAAGACCAACGCGGTGAAGTGTCAACAACTTGTTTGCATCGTTTGCAGCGTTTGACCTGGCAGCGACGTCATCGGACCATATCACATGGCGATCGAAAGTTCTGTGCCTGGGCCATCTGCTTGCTCCTGCATATGTCTGGTGCATGCCATTTGGTCTACCAGGGTACTGCATAATAGATTGACATGAGCTCTCCACCAGACGGGGCCAATGGCTCACGACCAGAACCCGACTCCCGCCCGTCATACCATGAAGATTATCATGGCTTGCGGACTGGCTCATACACAGACCAGCAATTGGTATGTCACCATCCTTTGAGTTGAGTTGCAGAACTGATCTATTTCTTGACAGCGTCATGCTTCTGCCAAACATTTGCACATGACGAACCGGAGATTTTTCGTTGGTCCAATTCCAGAAGGCTGGCTGCACGGTCATCGCAAGTCTTGGTATAGGTCTCGACTGAAAGTCAGAAACTATACATCGCATGCCGTCACGTTCTCTGCAAGCCCTATTGCGGCCCATTACGAGGAGCACAACGATCAGCCCACCCCAGCGTCACCCGACTTGGATGAGCAGGTCGCTTTGGCACTTACCAACACAAGCACGGATGATGCTGCTGCGGAGCGATGTGATGAGATTGAAGGAGAAACACAAGAGGCAGAATCTGCAGCAGAGCCTGTGGGGGAACTGAGGACCCTAACCCACCCTGTAGCTGAGGCCAGCGGTGACGACCCCTTACCCACAGAGCCGGCAGACGACACAGAGACTAGAGAACATAGCGGGGAATACGACAGAGCAAACACCGGGGATAGCGAAGGAGACAGCGGCGAAGATACAGACAGCACCCCCAAAGCCAGACCAAGGGGGCAATACGACATAGACAGCAATGATGTTGCTTCATCTTCGTTTGTCACCGCCAGAGAAGAGGCCCCCAGCCCTGATACCAGTCGATCAATACCCACCGTACGATCTAGCAGTCTGGAACCGCCTGAGCTGCGACCAAAGTCCCCGGGCTCACATCATACAAATTTGGCCGGTCATTCTTCTCCCAACCCTCTAACCATCAATACATCCATAGTTCCAAGCGAGGCCGATTCGACAACTCAGCTGATTCAAAACAAGGACACGGACAAGGGGAAGCATAAAAGCAAGCTATCTGGCGTATCTCGAGCATCGCTTCAACACCACGACCCACAAGATGAAGATGATACTGGCGAAGATGCGCGAATCCAACGGAGAATCCCTGCGAAGGTGGCAAAATACAACCTGGGTGACAACATCAGACACAAGGAGCAAAAGATGCGCCATAAGATTGCAAAGACCCAAGGTACTATGTCTGCCAAGCGACCGCACCGCCGGAAAGTGCAGGACGGAGAGATTGTCAAAGCAGAAAAAATGCTGGTCTGCGTGGAGGAGACTCTGCAGGACAGACTTCCCGCCGATTATACCGAGAATGACAGTTTGCGCATGGAAACGCGGACCGTGGATAAATGGCGAGAGTTCCTCGTCGTATGCCGCAAAAGCTCTATAGAGCATGCGCCATTTGCCATTCAGATGTACCGCACTCGCGTGATTCCTGATATGCAACGTGCGAACAGCAAAACGCCTCCTTATTACGAAGTAAAGCTTAACCACAAAGATACCCATGTTAACTTCTATTCCCCTCTCGACAAGACCATCGTTATTTGGCGTCCCCGCAAGCATGGAACCAAAATATTTATCCTTCGGCCAAAGTCCTCGGCGCACTCTGCGGAATGGTACACTTTCATCCGCCAGGTGCTTGGATGGCGGCGTCCCACCTCCCTCCCTATTCACGTCCCTGATCTGGGGGTTTCCCTCATCTTTCAAAATCCTTTCGGTCGGATAGAGGAAGGGCTGAAAGCAGATGATTCTGATACGGAGCACAATCCAACTGTTAACCGGCCAGCCGTCGATGACAAGTTTGCTGCCGCTACCATCATCCGAGGATGCATGGATATGCTCGAAGGCCGTGCCGAGTGGGCCGAGGTCTTGAAAGCTTGGTCCAAGACCGAGAAGATGGGACTTGCTTGGAAGCGGTACGACCGACTTGAGTGGGTATTTGGAGTCAACGAGGAGAAGATGTATGGGACCATTGGGATGCAGTCATCCCACGAGCTTGAGCTACGACCAAGACATCATTACTCTACTACAATCAGACACCCGGATGTACAGGAGGAACCTGCCCCGATCGAAGGATTCCTAGTCCGTCTCACATCCCAGAAGGGTGTGCATCAGCGGATGAACAAGATGTTCCTCAAACGGCTGTACTTCTTTACCCAAGATCATTATTTGTTGTTCTGTCGGCCAGCCAGGGCATTTCCCCCGTCACCGCCGAAATTTGATCCCCCAGAAGAAGGAAATGTACCAAGTGCCCGTGAGATATTGGATCAAATGCCGCTCTCTTGGGATATCGACCCTTATCCCCTTGAAAGTAACAAGATTAAATGGCTCTCCAGCGGCAATCGTGAGTTCGTGAAACGACACGATGAAGAGGCCTTTGCGAACGTGCAGAGGAATGTACACAATATCAGCCAGGCAGATGGGTATATCGATATGTGTCGGGTGACAGAAGTCCGCAATGTCTATCGTGGCAGCTGCCCTGCTGATCCCAATATCGGGGAAGGACCTGCTGTGGACTTCAATCCCCAAACCAGAGACTCACGACGGGATGACGGGGCAACGCAAGAGTTTGACGACGGTAGAACATTTGAATTGGTTCTAAACAATGGTCTTGTCGTTCGACTGCAGGCGTACGATGGTGCCACACGGGACGAGTGGGTCAAACGAATTGATGCGCTGGTGAAGTATTGGCACATTCGCTGCGCGGACGATGCCACGGAGCTGCAGGCCGTACGTCAGCGCAATCTCAAGCTGTTGGGTATCGACGAAGCTATGGAATCCGTTTTCGGACAGTTCGCGAAGAAGTGGGAGGTGTCGAAAGCCGAGGCATCTCCACACTTGCACAACATGTGCTCGCTGTCTAGTTGTCGGACTATCAAGGTATGTAGCGTAACATCGGAAATACATGCACCCTACTGACAACATCAACAGATGTCCGGCACCCTCTACCGCAAGCCCCGTCGCCACACCACTTTCTACCAATGCGATGTCATCCTTACAGCAGGCAAGCTGTTAATTTTCCGCAGCACACTGCGCCGGCGAAATGGCACCGTGATCCCACACATCCATCAAGAACTTGAAACATCCATCGAGCTGGAAGATTGCTATATTTATTCTGGTCTAATTACCGAAAACGACTTGCTGTATGCCAACCAGACATTCGACAGCAATAACCCTGGTGTGCATGCTTTACCACGGGTGTATCTCGATTCAGATGTCTTCACAAGTCACGATGAGGATACTGCTATCACCTTCGTGATCTGGCAACCCTTGAGTAAGAGCTACTTCCGAGCCCAGGAAATAGGGGAAGAAGGCAAAGCCAAACGATCCTTGCGTCATGTGTCCACGCTGGGCAAGCATGGCCGCACCATCGTCTTTAAAACACGTAGTCGTGTGGAAAAGGACCGTTGGGTGATGAGTATTTCCTCGGAGATTGACCGTCTCCAGGAAGAGAAACATGAAGATATACGGCTTGTTTCTCTAGATCGCTGATTCATTTCCTCAGTTGTCTGCATTTCTTAGCCATTCAGTTCCTGTTTTATAGCGCTTCGTCTTCACTTATTTTTTCGTTCTCGCAAACTTGCTCTTTTCGCACACGCATAGCACAGCATTTTACTCAAAATAGTAATATAATGATATCTACAAGGCTCCCTAATATATGTACAAGGCCCAGTCAAAATCGCTAGGAAATCCAGCACTATCAACAAATACAAAGGCCAAGATATACGCCAAGCCCCATCTATAACAAATCAATTCAAAAAAGGCTGCTCGAGCTGAACAGCATCCTTCAGAACACGGTCCCGCACACTCTGTCTATACGCCGCATCATCCGACGCAGACTCCCCCTTCCCCTTATCAGAGTCCCAGTCCGTCCAATTCAGCCACCGCATCCGCGGTCCCAGCACCGCAAATACCTGCCCCGTAATCAGACTCAGACTAACAGGCCCGTACGTATTGCTATCCAGCGTCTTCCGCGGATCCTCCGCATCACCCTCCAACCAGACATGGTTCCAGGGGACAATCTGCGTTTTCCGCAGACACGGCTCGCGAGTCGTGATGCGGTCACCTGGTAGACCGACGATGCGCTTGATCGCGATATGAGACGGGTTTGCAGGGGAGCTATGCGTAATATATCAGTATTGGCTGCACGCGACTCAAAAGAACAAGATATAAAACTCAAAATCGAAGTAAAAGCAAAGCAAAGCAAAGCACTCAACCCACCGGAAAGTAACAATCATCCCCCGCTCCAACTTCCGCTCTTTCTTAAACGGCAGTATAGATCCCCACGGCCACATATTGACCATGACCATATCGCTCTTCGTGTGCGTCTGCTCATACTCCTCGTTCAGGTATGGTGTCATTGACGGCCCGCGAACCCACATCACCTGCATTACGTGTTCTGGAATGAAGAGCGCGATCGGGAGCATCGGTACCGCCCAGCTGAGAGTCCTACATGCTCGTCGGACTGGGTATGGGAGGGCGGAGAGGCGTTGGCGGAGGTTCGTGAAGAAATGGGAGATGAAGGGTGTTCGTTTTTTGGAGAGGGATGGACCCTCGTATGTTATAGGATCTGGGATTTTGGGCTTTGGCTCTTCGTGGACTTGCACTCGGTACCGTGAATTCGGGGTTGGTATTCCTCTTGGCCGGTGTGGTTTTGACATTTTTTGGTGTTGGGCGGAGGGCGAGGGGTTGGGGGGTTTGCGGGGGGATCGGTTTTGTTGGAGATGGGGTGTTCAGTGAGGGTTGTTGTGTTTCATTATGCGGTTTTGGTTATCGAGAGACTTGCAATTGGAATTGGAGTGAAGTCATCTCGAGCTGGAATCGTGATCGAGGCGCGATCTGATAGGTGTTTGCATTGTTTGCATTCACCTGTGGACGATCTCAGGAATGAGATCGTAACTAAGATACTTGTCTACGTCGAGATAATACAGAGAGGAAAGAAGCTGCTTACAGGACTATCTCAACGATAACATCGCACTTACTGATATGACAGCTGTAGTATGGGTACGAACTGGTCAATGTCTCATCTTCGCCTTACGTGTTACCAGTATAGAGAAAGAAACACTGGGACTTACGATTCGTCAAGGAATATTTAGAATATTTAGCAAATCTCCTTCGTAGCTATCGTGGTATTACAGGCTGGCAAAGATTATGTTTCGTTCAGGTCATGTAGTAGCGGTCGTCAATCGTGTCGGGGCATGTACCAAGCAAGGCGAGCAACATTTTAGCATGGCTACTCAAGCGTCGCTGCTCTGAGCCAGGTCCTCCGGCGTGGGAGGTAAATACTCACTATAGTCATCATCAGTATCTGCTCAAAAGCGAGAAATGAATAAACTCACGGAATGAATTCTTCATAGGCAATCACATCCTTCCGCTCAAAGTTGCAGAATACGACACGCTCCAGCTTTCCGGCATGAGGCCCGACCAGGAATTTCCGCACCTCTTTGATGGCATCTTCAGCGGCGTATCGACTGGGATAGCCGTATATTCCGGTGCTGATGGCGGAAAACGCAACACTCTTCATGCCATTTTCGACTGCTAGTTCCAGGCTGCGCCGATAGCAGGATCGAAGGAGCGTGACAGGGTCTTCTTCCTTTCTGTAGATTGGGCCGACTGTATGGATCACACGCTTGCAGGGCAGATCGTAGGCATCGGTGATCTTCGCATCGCCAGTGTCACATCCATCAAGACCGCGGCATTCTTGAAGTAGCTTGGGACCGGCAGCGCGGTGGATTGCACCATCCACACCGCCACCTCCGAGGAGAGAACGATTAGCAGCATTCACAATGCAGTCCACTTGGAGCTTGGTGATGTCATTGCGGACGATAGAGATGGTATTGTTGAGAGACTGGGATGGCGGAAATCTCGAGGACGAAGGAATGAGCTTTTTTGCACGGTACAGAAGTGTCACGGTAGGAATATCAGCCAGAACTAGGATTGAAGACATGACGTTAAAAAATCTAGTCGCAACTGGACCTAAAAATAAATTGAAGAGGAAGGTGTGTCCTACTGGAAGCTCAAAGTGGGGATAGGCCAAGCTCCGTGCACGGGCCGCTCGACGAGGCATGGTCACGCCGTTGTGTTTATATGAGTTGATGACTTTTACTAGAGATGGAGATGTAAAGGAGAGTTGATATTTTGATAGAGAGTGGTATATATATATGTAGCCTGCTTTGAAGCAAACAACCTTGGTGGTACGGTGAAACCAGCGATGCATCAGCGCATCAATGCATCAAATTATATATATTCACACATACATAAGATCAAGCACAATACAAGAGGGAATAAGACCAAGATCAAATGTTTCCTTATCCTATATTGGTAAAATCAATATGAAAATATGTCCCTGCTCATGAGTCAAGCACAATAGCCCTGACAAATAACAGCCTTACCATAACTAGAACCTGACTCGGTCTGATACAATACCCATCTCCATGTGCTTGTACTTTCTACCCTGTACCTTGTACTTTGTACTCACTCCGCACGAGATAGTCAGGATCTGTTTCGAGTTATCCCGCTGCAATGTACTCCATGCGGCAAGCTGCATTGCATTACCGCCTGCACCTAGCCTAAAGAGACGCTTCTGTGCCGCTCAAGCCTCGGGCCCAGGACTCCTATCATTGGCCCTATAAGATCCGAAACAGAAAAGGTACGGAGTAGGTCGACCCGAGAGCCAGGCCCAGGGAGTTGGCATCGTGGACAGCAGTGGAGGGGCCAGCAGGCGACGAATTGATTGGCGCCAGACCGCGGTGACACATGGATGCCCTTTTCCCAGTGGATCAGGCCATCATGCCATACAACACCGATTATCGAAGTTTATGTGAAGTTTCTTCAGAGGTGGAACTCGAGCACGGAGGGTACTATGTATGTACTATTGACGCCCATAAAATAACGCCGGGTTGCTCAAAGGGAGAAGGAGTAGGCGCGTAAATCCATTGCCCACGCTGCCCAGACCGCCGGCGCCCTGACTGCGTTGGGGTTAGGTACAGGCCCCTTCACTCGGTATCGGGGATCAAATTACGGCGTTCATCGGGAATTATTGAAAGTGGAGGCGTGTTTTCTCTGGCCCACCTCTCCCCACCGTGAAGACCCTACCACACCCTGTCAGATCAACCGTGGACCGCCGTTTTCACGGCAGTTCCCCTTTCAACCGATATGACACGGATCTGCGGGGACCCAGCCCATGTGTTTTAGTGTATTCGACGATTTGCCGATCCTTGGGTTATGCTTGTCGATGGCATCTGTTTCCGCTGGGCCCATTGCCACTAGTCGGCCAGTTATCTTCCCCTTGAAGAGACAAAAATAGCATTGAGATAGGTCATTGGCCCATTGGCAGGGAAATGTACGGGGAAAACATAAAACCGAAAATTTCTGGCCGGCTCCGCTTCTCAAATTGCCATCGTACGAGGGCCACTCAGGGCGAACCCGTTCTTTCTGTTAACTTCCATTGGAGATTTCCATAAAAGTACGGAGTATGAGTGAACAAGGATCGGGTGGATACGTGAGATCAAAGCGGGAGGATTTCGTACTTTTGTCTTTGAAGAAACAGAGAAAACATAAAAATACAACTTCGAGGGGAGAAATATGGCATTCTCAGGTTCATGCGAAATTCCAAGTGATCAAATTCCAAATGGCATTCTCTTCAGGCGGAACGTCGGAACCGCGCAGCTGTCAGATTCAAAGCTCTCCAATCAGCGGAAGACTTCCTATTTGGCGTGTGGTAGCTCAGATTCAGGAAAAACTCTATTCGAGATCACCAGCGGGATCCTATTCGTCCAAAGCGATATGTAACAGGGCTAGGCTTGTTCCTAATGCATACGTCAAAAGTCTTGGGTGCATATCCCACCTGTCAAGGCTCTAATGGGCCATACCTGCAGCTTGGGATGTGCATCTGGACTGGACCCTCGATTCGCGCTTTGAGTTTGGACTGGGACATGAATGTGATTGGCGCGGTTGTATCAACCCTCGCATTCGTATATATATCTGTTACTATTGAAATCCCTGATGTTACAAGTCAGGAAGGTGAGAAATGCATTTGCCACTTGTTTGGAAAAAGATCTCCTACGGAGTAGTAATACTAATTGCAAATATCAAGAATAATATCAAGAATAAATATGATAACCTGTTGCCAAGCAACCTCGTTGAAGCTTTGGTCCTAACATCCTTGCTAGTCCTCTGTGTGACAGCGACGGGGAAGGTATCCAATATGATCATCATCCAACCTGTCCAATAGCGAAGCGTTTTGAGCTTCACCGGCATGTGGCGCGAGTCCGTCACTCAATCAGGCCCGGATGGATTTCCGTGCATATGATTTATAACTGCATGTACAACCTTGTTTATAGTACGTGATTGCCTTGTCTGTTGTACAATCTTACAGCCATCATACGTAGATGCCTTTGCAGAAGCACTCATACAAGTTGTGCCGTACTGAGATCTGGAAGACTCAAAGTGCCCGAGAGATCGCCGAAGGTCAACCATATAATGTATCGCGCCATCCTCTATCCGGTAGCTGGAATGAAATAAACCCAAAAGGCAAAGAAACGGCGATCTGCTTAAAATAGATATGCTTGATACCTCCCAACGGATGCACACTGCAACATTATCAAGCCCAGAAATGACAACCCCCCCACACGGCAGCAAATCTCAAGACAAATCCAGCAACTGTGCTCCGTCTCGACCCGCAAAAAACAAAATCCAATTTCGCACACATTGGAGTACGTATATCATTGCAACCAGCACAGGCCCAACGGCAGATAACTCCCGAGCTCCGCACCAAAACGGACTCCGTAAATATAATGAACACAATCTCGGATATTCCAGAAATGGAGCCCCATGGAAAGATGGAAACCTGGAGGGAATAATGTCGCTATCCACTCGGGATCCACCGGCGGATCTTAATTAATCCAAGCCGTTCTTCTCATTTCCTCGTGTGGCTGAGTATAGAGTAGCAGATGGAGTTGCAATCTCCCCAATCTCTCAACCTAATCTCCGTTGGCCCTCGGCTCCGGCCTGGTTAGGCTGAGGTGGGTTCGAGATTGAAGAAGGGTTTGTCAGGCATGCTGCTTAGCGGCTGCAATATCCATCGTAGATCGATGAATCGGGTCTGTCTTCCGTAGCAGAAGGAGATCGTCGTGAAGACGCTATCAATATACCATTCACGTACTTTGCGCGCTGCTAGTCCGTTCCGACCTTTGCTCGGAGATTTCCCAGGCGATCATGGTTTCTTTCGGGATTTGTGGAGATGCTGGACCTGCCTTCCTATTTCAGGTGTAGATGGAAGTAAAAACGGCCACTAATCGTGTTAATCTCAGGAGAACCTTTCGCGTGAGCTAGCCCGTCTTAGGCTAGCTAGAGGAAAAAGAAAAAGAAAAGGCAAAAAGGAACTTCCAAGAGAAACCCGACAAGCCAAAACCCGAAATCCTTCCCGCCGATCGAAGCGGTCTATCTTATGGGCTTGGTGGAGTCTGGGAACGGTCCGGCTGGATTTCCCCGTTTTCCTTGGTGGTGATTTCCCCTTTGTCACCGTGGAGATTCTAAATGTCGGTCTGTCGATTATAATCCACATGGGGAGAAGAAGGAGTAAATCCCTGAGCTGTTGCTTGGACGATTGAAACGTGCAGCTGTCGTTGAATCATAGAGGCCAGTGGGGATTCAACCCATACTCCGTATATGACTTGGGGGAATATCACCATAATCGTATGTTGATTCTATAGAGCGGGCCCTTACCAATAATTTGACCGAGCTAATAAGACATTCCCAACTTTAGGATATCTAGATCTAACACTTCGATGAGGAGTTCGGTCTAATCTGTAGCCCAGTAAGACACACTAAGACATCTTGCATCTTGCAGGACATCACCTCCCGTCATATCGCCTATCCCTTTCCGGCCGTGTCAGAACCCTGCTAGTCCCCAAACCGAGCCAGTCAACGTTGGTGCCGTTCCTTTGCCGTACGTGCAGATTGGCGTTGCAGATGTGTCCTGATTTCCAAGACCAAACCCCCCATCTTCCCCACCGTGCCGTCTCTCCTTGGTCAATCCCTGGACGGGATCGGACCCTCTCTTTCTTCTCCCTGCCCCCCCCTGTCCTTGTCCTTTGGTCAACTTGCAGCTGTCAACTTACTCTTTCGAGCCTACTCCGTCCAGATCGGAGAGATCCCCGGGAACGTCCCCACCGGGCGAATTAAACAAATCTCCTGAGCCGCCACATTTCGGAGTCGCGGGTGATGGCATGATGTGTGACTGGGGCTATTGCCGGAGATTTTACTATGTACGGCGGACGTGAACCGTGCTGGCCTTATAATATCCGAGGGGGATGTTTCTTTTATTTTCGGGATTGAGATCACCTTCTTGATTATTCTTGGCTGATTGATGAATCTGTAATCTGAGATTGGTTTCTCCATAATAGTCTTGGATCATAGATCAGATAGTTTGGGAGGTTACCCCCCTTTTATGGATGATATAGTTTGATAAGTTCAGGATGTCGGAGGAAAGGGATAGTCCTCCCTCGACGCGCACTAAAATTGGGATCGCATCCTAAACTCTTGCCAACTTGAGGAAAATGAGTTGTCGCTCATCTCTTTCCGGTTAGGAGTCTGGGATCGTCTGTTTATCGCGTGTTCTCCACAATTGGTCGGAAACATCATAGCGTGCTACAACATTCCTGGGATTGTTTTTGTCAGACTCGACGAGGCCAGGAATGTTTGAACGGTCTGGAATCTGGCTAACGGGCTGTCAACGGTCTGTCAACGGTGTCGATCAACTTACTACGATCATGGCTCCAGTTGTCTCCATCATCTCCAGTGGTCCCCGTTGTCTCCAGTTATTTTGTAAAGTCATTTCTGCAAAGGCAATGATTTTCCTACTAGCGGTTGTACCGTAAAGTAAAAGTAAATAGGAGGAAGACGCGCTTGGCCAAGGATAATCTCGTAGAATCATCTCATTGGTTACTACAGATAAATTTCGGCGCATTTGCGGCCATCTCAAATACCTCCAGCCAAACACGTGAAATTCTGAATATCTTCAATTCCGAAAGCAGAGATTTTCGTCTTCTCCACCAGCTAGCTCAATCGCAAAACCCGTGATATTCACAGTGGAACGCGACCCATAAAAAACCACCGTCACGGTGTCTGTAATCCATCCTGCACTCCCAGTTGCCGTAAAAAGGCAACCAGAAGAATAACTGACATAAAAAACTAGCTCTGTTTTCCCCCGTATTAAAAACAACCACAGGAATTATACTTATGATTCATCATCATCATAGCGTCCTGCGACCGGGCTAGTGCGAGTGCGACCAGTTGCGATTCTGATAGTTCAGATCGAGACATCGCGGGGAAATTCGCCCCTGACGGTCGCCCCAGCCACACTTGGCTTGTCGTATGATGTACTTTTTCTATATTACTATATCCAAATGTAACCGTCGCAGGGAGTTCAGCCTCAGATCTCTTGTGATCAGTCTCATCCTCAGATTCAGCATTGGGATTATTCTTGCGCCATTATCCTGCAGGTGGAGAATCCCCCCCAATCGCAGCGCCAGATCCTTACTGCATTCATGCTCGGCAGGTGGAAGTGACCTACCGTGCATGCGCTAAATCTCCAGTGCGCACGGAATGCATCGCAGAGTGGCTGAAATCGTAAGATCCGGCTGGTGCATTGGGCTCTGGAAATGCAGCGACTACTGACTAGATCGATTCGCGATGATTTCGGACCCGTCAACAAGTCCATTGTGCGATGAGATTCGCGATTATGCGAGTACGCTACTACATTCATTCTTAAACACCGAGGTGCATGAGCTGAGCTGAGCCTTGTTACTGACTCAATATATATTGGGGAATATTAGACCGGGCTTTGCTCTTGCTTATGCATGGAAAAGATATCATATATTCTTTGTACTCCGTATGGCTGGCTGATCGAGATTACATATTCCTTCAGGCGTCCTCCGTCGATCAACCGCATTGATATTCCGAAGATCTCACGCGATTACCTTTCACCGGTTTTGGATCAATATTTAGACCTTGGGCCGACCGTTGGCCCATACGATGTATATCGTACATCACTATGGGTCCCGAGTCTGTGCGCTGTGCGATCACGGAGGCGAATCGGGCTATAACAGTTGTACTTGCCACCGCTAGGGACTGGGACTGATAAACTAGAGAATGGAGAATTTTGATTTGTAGTACTCCGTGCCTCCGTAGCCAAGACAAGATTCGTCCACATGCCAGCGCGTGAAGGGCGAATATGACATCCAACGGGGTGGGGCTGTGGCCAACAAACTCAAAGCTCCAGAAAATTGGTTTCCTAACGAGCTTTGATCCTTCGGTGCTTTTGCGAGCTGCACGGAATAGTTAGTTGGTCATGGAGTCAATCGGTGGAATTAGTCATTGGAAGCCCAAAGTTCCAAACCACTATAGAGACAGCGCTAGGCACTATCGGAGCGGGGTTTGATGCGGGACTTTGCTAGGACTGTCTGTTCTTCCGTATCTGATTCTCACTTATATATAATCAGCTCTACTGTAATGTCTCTACTGTAATATCAGGGTCTTAAACTGAGATGGAGTGCCCACGCGATCTCGCCAATAAACGTCCCGTGTTCGATCTCGATCTAAAGCTTAAGCAACATGTGTTGCAATACCCTGCGATCCGATCCTTTAGGCGGGTACTCAAGGGGGTAGCGTGTCAGACGGACGAATGAGGTGGTGATTAATTGGGTTTTGTTTTTCAATTGCTTTCGGCGGCGTTTTTTGCTTTTTGTTTTGTGATTTCACCTGCGCCCGATCTTGGCTGGGGACGTTGTGGCTCGGTGACGTAGGTAGTATTTGGATACTTAAGGATTGCATCTGAAGTATATGTCATAGTATATTCCAAGTCATAGGTAGATGGTAGTATGTCAAGTAGAACGGGAATGAATCCAAATGCTAAATAAATAAACAAAGAGATAAAATAATTTAAACTCGAGTGAACCATGGAACGTTGTCATCCGGACCACGTCGGGCACTTTCAGATCGGACTGTGTAACCTCAGCCACGTCTCTGATTCCCCCAGTTGCGATGGAAATAGCTGTGTCTCCATTCCAGAGATCTTGATTATTCTTGTGTTCCTTGGCACTTGGGTTGCATCTGTAATACAGCCAGGGAATGGATCTAACCATTACTATGTTATAGTAGATCTGACATCATATCCTTCACTTATAACCTCCCCAGGACTTTAGCTCATCGCCCGAGGCTGACATTTACCCACTTGCATCGGAGATCTCTCTCATGTGACACGGGTGCATATCCTCGTCGAGCGATCTGGAAATGACTCGATGATTGCCCTGCGCTATTTGTTATTTAATATAAGAATAGATTGATTCCAGAATACTGATTCCAGAATACTGGAACTATCGTCCGCTAGCTTCTTTTCCTGATGGACCACTCTGCCGGTATTCAGCCGTCCCTTAGCACGTTGAGAATCGGCCGTTAATCTCGATCGATCCTAGGTTCCGGGGTAGGCTAATTTCTGAATTATTTAATTTAAATTAGTTCATTTTGCAGTTCATTTGATTACCTTTTTTCTAGATATTGGATGGTGTGGGTCAACAACATACAACATCAACATCGTAGTAATGTATCGAACATTACCAGATGAGTTCGGACAAGTATGTAATTATATTGTATGTCATGCTAACTACAATATTGCACAGCCTCTATCCACAGCTCTACCCACCACCCACAGATAACTAAAGCCCTAAGATCCCGATGATCCGCAGTCGGTAATTTGCCTTGTAAAACCAGGTTCTGACGATCTGGCAATTTCCCAGGGTAATTTTCCCCCTGTTCGGATCTCGATCTTTTCTTTTTTTATTTATTTTGCCAAAGTTTCTTTTTTAATCTTTTTCTCTTTTGGGCTTTCTTTTCTTTCCTTTAATCTTTTATAGAATTCAAAATCAAAAATCAATTTAACTTCCTGTACTCCGTACTCCTCTCTAAGCTTCCCGTTTCCAATCTAAAGCCCGAAATGAAGTAGCCTCGATCCCCTTTGATTCTGCGCCTTTCCCCTCTCTACGGTGTGTTCTTTTATATTTGTCCCCATTCCACCTCGTGCTTTCATATTTGGATGGACATTCTCATTTCCACGCTTTATATCCCTTGCATGTGCGATCGGGTTCTTTTTTCTTTTCTTTTTGCATTTCAAGGTACCTTTGTGGTCTTGGATTCCTATCTCTTCTCTTGATTTCCCAAGTTTCATTGATCTGAAAAAAAAGAGGGAACGGAAAAAAAAGGAAAAAGGAAGAAAAGAAGAAAAGAAGTTAATTACGGTTAACTCGTCGGGTTACTCGGGCTCCATCTAAACGCCACTTTCCAACCTTCGCCCCGGGATCGTTGGATTGGATCTTGGATCTGGGCCTCTTTTTTCCTTCGGCACGAACAGGTGGAACGCTTTTCCTGTCGCACCAGAGGCGACCTCCGACTTTGCATTTGCATTCCCTTCTTCTCACCTCCCAGACCTGTCGCATCAACATTCTCTCCTCTCAACGTGATGGGGTCTTTGGAAGCCGCATCTAGGCACAGGTTGGTCTTGCGACCTCGCAGTCGGTCTCCCATTGCTCACCTTCGTCACAGAGACCCTTTGCCGGCGATGAGTTTCCTAGGGAAAGACGGATCGGGATACACCTCCAGACACCCTTCGAGCGCCACCGCTTCTCCGACTCTGATGAGTCCCAACGTCATGTACGGCCAATCCCTGCCGTACGCCTACGCGAACGCACCGCCGGGGTACATCTCGTCGCCCGAGGCCCGTCGCGCCCTCGAAGACGAGAAGGAAAAACGCACCTCAAGACAGTCCCTCCCATCCATCCACGAGGCCCTCGGCAACGACCCTCTCCCATACCCAGCAGCAACCTCCGCCCCGCCACCACAATCCTCGCACCCTACGCCGCCGCCACATCTCATCGGACGACCGAGCGCAGAGGGACCAGCGGGCCCGCCCAATCCGTTTTCGAATGGCCCGCCGACGGGTTCTCTCATGCGGGAACCCGCGTACCATCAGCAGCTGCAGGATGCATCGCGCTCCAGTCTCGCCTCCATCAACACACAGGATTCGCGCACCTCACTTAACTCCCTCAGCACGGGAAAATCCCCGACCCAGAGCGCCAAAACGGGAATCACCTCGGTGGGGTCGCAAAATTCGTCCGGGTATGAGTACAGTGCGCCAACCTCCGCCGGTAGCGTGGCGTCGCCGAATGGGTACGGCCATTTCCCTCCGAACTACTCTTTTCAACCGCAGTCCGGCCACTCGTATCCTCCGGCGCCGGCTCCGTACGATAACCGGGCCTACATGGGTGCGCCACGGGTGGAAGAGGTCAAGGGTGGATTTGTGAGTCGACTAGCTCCGCACAACGAGTCTAAGCGGCATTTGGACGTCTATGATGTGGAGACATCTTTGAATGAGGTATGGATTCGCCCTTGAGTCTTATTTTGAACCGATGGACAAAATCAAGAATGACTTGTTAAATGAATTACCTACTGACTGAAATAGCTCGCCGACTTGAGTACGCGCACCCTCGACTTTTCACGGCACTACGCGTCTCGCGCACATCAAACGCAGCGTTCCGGCCCGCTGTTAGGCTCCCTCCCTTCGCTCAACGAAGTGGAGGACATGCTTCACATGCAACGGCGGAACCAGGATGCCCTGATTCGGATACGCACCGCCGTGGTGAACCAGGAGCAAGCACTGGCTGAACAGATGGCGCAGCGCAAGGCGTTCAAGACCGAAGACGACCATATGGCGATGTACCAGGAAGACTTCAAAGGCACGGGCGGTTTCGCAGGCGCAGACCCAAAGAAACGGCGCGGAGTAAGTCTAGACTTTCCCCTGTATTGACATCTTGACACTTTTCTAACCCGTTTGCAGAAAGCCGCGCCTCCTGGTCGTTGCCACAGCTGCAACCGAGCCGAAACGCCAGAATGGCGTCGCGGCCCAGATGGTGCCCGGACGTTGTGTAACGCATGCGGCCTACATTACGCCAAATTGACTCGCAAGATGGGCGCTCACAAAGCGGCGAGCCTGGGTTCGAATCTCAAGCCCAAGTCGGTTCTCGACTCCTCCTCGCCAACCAGTCATTAGCTTCTCAGCTTCTCAGTCAGCTTCTCAGTCATTCAGCTTCTTTTTTCGGCGTTGAAAAAGGTGGGAAATAGAAGGCAACGGAGTTCAGTGGCCATTTTTTTTTTTCTTTTGGGAGGTCTAACGTCTTCCCTTTGTGATCTTTTTTTATATTTCTTTTGTCTTTTTGGGGCTCTTCCCTACTCGGTGTTCTTATAATACCCCCAACAGCTTCCAAGGTACTGGGAGAAAAACGGCTTTAGCATAGATATCCCCCTTTGATGATTCAATAGCCATCGGCCTGGTCTGAAACTGGTTTCTTTTTTGATTTTTTTTTTGATGTTCTGTTTTGTTTTGTTCTGTTCTGTTCTGTTCTTACCTCCATGTTCCCCTCTATCTCTCAATACCCTGCATTTCTTGGTTCTTTCCACTTCTGTTCGAGTATGTCCCTGATATGATATGTGTACGATCGTGTCTCATTCAGCGTTACATCTATTTTATGTTCTGGTCGATATTTTCGACGTTCAAGGTTTACGACACTTTTTTCTTCTGTGGTGGATATGGATATCCCTGGAATTGGCTCGGGATGGCAATACTAATTGAATATCATCAAAATCTCAACTTTGAATTTGTACTACAGATCTTTACTCGATTAATCTGATTCACACCTAACTTTATGGCATGATCTCTTTTCTTTGGGTCGCATCCATCTCTCATAAGCGTAGACATCCCAATATGGCATGATCCTCCCTGATTCGCTACCCTAGATATTGAACGTGCAGATTAGGCTAATATATGCGATATCAAAATTAGATTGTCATTTAAATTCGCGGGTTCCAGAAAGATCTCCATATATGGAGCAACGAACTAGTTATCATCCCAGCTGATCGTCTAAATTTTCCACATCCAAATTCCCCAATAAAAAGACCACCAACTCACCAGATCGTCCCGACTGAGAACTAAGTTTCCGCCGATTGAACTAGCGGGGGGTCGGCGTGCGGTCATTCGCTGCAAGGTATTTGTGTTCAGATAATCAGATCCGATCTACATTGGGATCGGGATCGGGCATGAGATCTCAAATTAAATTTAGATTAAAATTAGATTACGGCTTGGGTATGGCCAATACATTCTTTGGATTGGATATAAGCAATTTACGATATAGACATGTACGGGGTACTACAATATCACTTGTATTTATCTTAGCATGTTGTAGGTGGCCTTATTACAGACCGCCACATTCTTCCGCATGTAAGGAATAATAAGCCGGTGGATCACAACATAAGCCGCGTCTCGATATTTGTCATGAAGGTGAGATCCATTTGACAGCTTAGTTCGTGAGTCCAGTCCACATGGGGATGGAGGTGTTGGCTATTCCGGTGGCCTGGAGAGTTTGCATAGTCTGCGGGCTGGATATCGCTAAGCCCACTTAGGAAGTAGCAACGTTCTTTTATCCTTTCTTCGGCTTTGACTTTCAGTTGATGACAATTAGTACAAGTGTTCTCTGTTTGTTTTCTTGTGCTTACGTTGGACGGAACATCGTTTACCCCGAGAATCCAATAATCCGAGGATCATAACCATAATCATATTCAGCTAGCAGGGTTGGCATCGATCGAGATCGATCCCAGATCAAGATCCCACGTTCATCTATCCCGGTGGGGATCTATGCGATCAGCCGTACCCTATACAAACGTCGGCTGTCTAATTTTGCTGACAATGTATACATACCTCTGTCTACGGGTTTATATTTCCACGGCGCACAGCCAATCCAGGAAGGATCCCTCGAAAGCAGATTCCGTTTTGGGACACGCTGATTCATCCGATTCGTCCCCCCTAACTAGGTGGACACCGTCAGCTCTTAGGTTACATACTCCGTACCTACTGGAACAACATGGCATGATACGATACTCCTTGCGGGATTGAAAACAGATTTTTCCTAGTAAATTTCTTTGTCTGGATTCTCCCGAAACACGGCCGAGATCCACCGAGAGCCGCTTATCCCCACGATGGATTATCTCACTACTAGTTATGTAACTATATTCAGTCTACGGACTGGGCAACTATGGTAAAGGGGTAGTTAGTGGCACCACAACTTTCCTGTGGCGCAGCAGACCCTACGGTTCTCCGTGAAAATCTCCATCTCGTACCGGAGGATCATAAGAAAGAAAAAAGGACTAGCGAACTTTCGTGTATCCATCCACCATCCACCGCGCTTGGACAACACAGCACGGGAGTGCACTCGGCAGTGCGAAGAGCGAAAAGCGGAAAGTGGAAAGTCGGTCCGTATACGTATAGCAGTACGGACTACGGAGTACACGCGGAGTACATCCGGAGAAGGAATATCTCCACGAGCTAATAATAATTTGTGGACGTGCTATACCACACAGTATGTACAGTATCGAAAATATGTATGACGCTGCTGATCGTCCCTAGCAGCCTATAAGCCGTAAGCCTTGGATCTGGCCGAGAAACTCTAGTTACTGAGATCGTCGACGAATACTCCGTATTGTAGATCGCATATAGGAAACTCCTTTACAGAATACTTCACTGCGAACTGCGAACAACGTCCGCTGTGGAGACGACGGTTCCTCCCTGCTGTCAGAACTCTGTTTGAAAGAAATGTCGGTGTATTCCTGGAGGGCCCACGCGACCTCAGTTTTTGTCAGCTGAAGCGCGCGGTGGTACGCCGTAGATCGGTATTTGAATGCTCTCGGGCCTCTGGCGCCAGGCCCGGTTGGGCGTAGTCGGGTGGAGCGTAAGGTTCTTCTTCTTTGGGTCTTCTTTCTTCTTCGGTCTTGCTTTTGCTGCTTGTGGTATATCGTGGGTTATTGCGGTGGTACAGTATAGAGAAGTATCGGACTTCGCCGTGGAGATGGAATAGTTAACGGACTTGCATTAGGATCTGTACATTCGTGTACAAGTATAATTTATTATTCCATTGTATCAACTATTGTTGGTCTAAAGAATAAAAGATGCACACATTACAGTACTAACTGCAGCGGATCTATCCGACACGCAAGTTCAACGTCCTACGTACTACGTATATTGCACTATGTTTGTTGTAGTTAGGTGTGTTCTATATCAGTGAAGAATAATATCATGATCTTCTTCACCAAACCAAAACCTAAATACCCGCAGATCAACCGACCACCTGATTCGCTGGGGCCCAACCCCGGGCCAAATTCCTTCGTTTTCGTTTACCTTTTGACTCCCCAACCGGTCGTTCCCGGGTGCGAACTGGATCTCGCGGCTGACTCCATCTTGACATCGGTGCTGAAAGGTGGGCTGACCTATTGAAACCGAGTGCCCGGAAATACCCTTTTTAGTGAAAAGTCTATCTGGCTGAGACCAATAGTAGGCGATCGTGGGGCGATGGGTGGAGACGCATCGAATTCCCGGCCGGTTGGATCCGACTATTGGTTCCAGTCTTGGCTTAGGGGCTTTGGTTGCTGATCTGTGTTTGCGTATGTGTAATACGGGAGATGATACATACATACAATACTTTGTAGACAGGGGGATATATCTATATCAGGATACAACATACTGCAATGTAAGGTGTTAGGTATACAAGTTCAATAAGAAGTGCATACTCCCGAGATCGATCTGTATCTGTATCTCTATCTGCCCCGAAACCCCGGATCGAGCGAGATCTTCCAGATGGCTTGCAGGAAGATGCATACACTCCTTGGAAAAGGAGGCAACCATCCTAAAAAAGCTAGCCCTGCATGAAAGTTTCAAATCGTAGAATTTCAGCCCCGCCCCGATCTTGCTGAGATCCTTACTCAATGCAGCATCTCCCGCTGCGATCTGAGATTGGCTCTGGCTCCCAGGCCGGCGCTGGAATTGTGGCGGTGAGCTTGGGAATGTAGGTATATGCTATGCATTCCAATTTCCGTAGAACTGGTACCCATAGTTAAACAAAGGCTGGCTGGCATCGTATCGGCATGTGAGATCCTATATCCATGGATAGCTGGAGTGGATTTATAATTCTAAGCTCGGCCACGTCACGGGTCAGATGTCTGAGATGTCTATTCTCCTGTCCGTAACTGGTAACCAGCTCACGTAGTTGGTTAGGTAGTTGGTTAGTTAAGTAGCCGTGGTGAAGACATTAGTTCGTCCAACCTGGATTTGCCTTGGGATCCGCGCGATAGGCGTCTATAGTGCGCATCCAATATAGGTAGCTGTAAAGGGATGCTTAGCGACCCACTATATCAAGTCTCATCTACAACTTATGACTCGGGCTGATTTTCAGGATGGACATGTATCGTGGGTCTGAAAAAGCAAAAATGCATTATTGGATCTTCCGGACGATTCGGGAGTGCAACCATGGTTCGGGATACGAGCTGACTGCAAATCGTGTCTAGTGAGACGTGGAATTGGATCGCGATGTCGATCTACAACTCTAGTGCGTCTGACGGGGCGTCTATAGATTACACGCGGCCTCAGACAAACTAGAGCTGAGACAGTTGACGCACTCTTTTTTCGGCTATGACCTGTACGTTGTAGATTGTCTGTTTTTATTTTGGATATTGAACAGGGAGTACTCCATCTATACATACTAGTACTAGTACATATTTGTTTGTGTTTGGCATAATTTGGAACCGATCCACTCGGCAACTGAGCAGTGATGCAATACCCGCGTGCTGAGTGGATATGAAGAGAAAGAACCATGGTTCAACGACTTTAATAATTTGGCCCTGACCCTCGGATCCGATTCGACCTTGGGATTCATTTGTAAGCCCAATCTAGGCCATCTGCCATTTCTTCTATAATCACAGTGTAACCCCCTTTACCGCCAGAAAGCCCGCGCAACCGAGTTGATATAATCGATCCCGTCTTGGCGCCATGTATCCGCCTCCATATGACTGGTCGTATTAGCATCGAGACAGAGATCAACAGGTCCGTCCCTAGAATAAGAATCCCAGTACACAGCGGGTTTCACAACGCCCTGGTTCGGGTTTGGATCGAGGTCGTGGATGAAAGACGCCCACATGCCCGCCATCGCAGAGCTGAGGTCGATGTACGACTGCGGCACCCCGGCAAACGGTTTGCCGTAGTGATACCCCAGTCCGGCAATGTTGTGGAACACAAACGCTACCTCCTCGAAATGGGTCACGCCGGAAAGGAGTGGCGTGTCTGCCGAGTGCACGTTAAAGCGGTAGCAGTATGCGGGCGTTGATGTCTCCGCCCATGCTTCGCATTGTCGTCGACGGTTGGCGTGCATGAACCAGTCGCCGGCGAAGGCCGAGGTGCGTCGCCATTCGTACCCTTTGGAGGGCACGCGCTGGTCGCCTAGGTATGCGGGAATGCCTTGCGAGGGGTCGTCGGGGTAGAGGTCGAGGATGCGCTTGGCTACGGAGGGGGGTGTTTGGAAGTCCAATCCCCCGTCTGGAGGGTTAGCCGCTGTGGCAGTGTAGAAGATTTGGTTAGGTACCTGTCAAGTATTGATACCATTGCTCTGTGGTGTTGATCCCCGTAGGTCCGAATGCTGTTCCTTCGTCCGTATTGGTGCCGGCAATGATAGGGACTTTCACGAATGCATGCTTGTTTAGTTGAATGCTACCCCATGTCTGAATCAAGTCCCCGTCCACAACGGGCCAGAAATTGTAGTCAGAGTTGCCCCCCGTGCCGTTGAGAACAGCGTTGAGTGTCTCGAATGGTACTTCACGAAGACACTGCAGTGAATCCACGACGTCTAGGCAGCCCACGTTGGAGGCCAATGTGTTGTAGTTCGATTGGAACGTCGTGTAATTTCCCGGATTCGCGGATATCGACCCCCCAGACTGCATGATACCAGCCCGGAACAGCTTGTCATCTCGTCCGTTGTATGCTGTAAGATGGTATCCCACTGACATGGCACCTGCCGACTCGCCCCATATGGTGACTTTCGTGGGGTCGCCGCCAAAGGCGCCGATGTTTTCCTGGATCCATTGAAGCGCCAGCCTCTGATCTCGCAATCCGAGATTGGTGTTTCCGCTGCCGGAAACTTGACTGGAGCTTATAAAGCCCCATGCGGACAGTCTATAGTTCAGCGTGACGGCGATGAACGGTTTGCCTGAATCGTCGTTAGACCAGGCTTCAAGTATCCAAGAGAGAGGGAGATACCAATTTGATACGACTTCTCCACAATTGCAGACATATTATAACGCTCATCAGCACCAGAGCCTTCATAAAATCCACCGCCATGAATCCACACCCCAACAGGGAGTTTCGACTCTGTGTTGACAGATGAACTCCGGATTACGTTCAGAGTAAGACATGCTTCTGACTGAGAGTACCAAATCGAGTCCGTCTATTTCTTATTGGTAAGAATCAACTTTGGAAAGCAACCGAAAGAATCATACTCACGCCATATCCAACACAAATATCCGAATACTGTGTCGCATCGCGTGTACCATCCCAGCTAGCATTTAACGACTGCGGCACCGTAAAGCGCAAATTCCCCACCGGCTGCTGGGCATACGGTATACCCAGGAAGAAGTCCTGATTGTAGGTTGAGCTCCGCACTCCAGCATACGTTCCATTGCGCACTGCCGCTGTGGGAGATGATTTTTTAGGGACAGCATGGACTACTGTCCATAGTAGAAAGCCGGCTGCAAATCCAATCATGATGGTATAAATGGACACGCCCTTGCCCGCTCTAGCCCTCCCAATGTGTGGCATTTCATGTTTCATTTATATACTCCGGGGTATACATAGGATCGTTACTGGAAGGTCTCAGGACGTTGGTGATGCGGGGAAGCCCCACAATCACCTGAATCGTCTATGATCAACAGCCGGGAGATGTGGACGGCTGATATTTGCTCTGATCGTAGCGGACAAGATACGTAGCAGGTTGGAATGATGAGCCGTTGGAGTAGGATCTGCATTATGGCAGGAAGCGGAGAGGTGGGATGGCTATTCATCCACCAATACACCTTCAGGATGTTCTGGCGTATTTGGCTTCATGGCCATTTTCTCAAAAGTTTGACGGACGATTGCCTGCTTTAGTCGTAGGCCATGTTGATCAGTCCGAAGATTAACCGAAGCTTTTGCGCTGGCCGAGGTAAGTGAATAAAGATCTCAAGGATACATTTGCACTCGGCCCGGGGATTTGCATAGGAAAAGGAGATAAATTGACCCATAGCTAGAGTTACCACAGACCTCTGATAGTAACACGAACACCAAATTCAACCAAAAGCGGACGTCAACATTGTAAAACGAAACCCGGACCAAGCACCAAAGTCGATGTGTGACACGAAGCACTTATCCTCGTACGACAGCAAGATCGCAGGGTTCCTGAAATCCCTGAAATTGAACAAAGTTGGACAAAGTGTAACATACCGAAACAACAGGCCGACAGGCACTGTAACGGTAACAGCTGTGGCCTAAATAATAGTGGTATGCATATGTAGGTACACGTATATCGACATGTTTGCTCCTGGAAACCGAAGATCGAAAATATAACAATGTTGATGCTTTCTCCCATCTAAATCATGCCATCAATGTGCTGGTCATTACCGAACCGCTCTCGCACCGGGGCAGCAATCCAACTACAATCCGAAGAAACAGCCGCCATTATCGCAGTCACGCAAGGCTTCCTCGCAGCACTGAGCAGCAAGTCGCGCACTGATTTCGAGAAACACTGTGTCCGAGCAGGAGGGATGACACTCTCGCCTCCGTCTCCGACTTCCCTGCGTTTTTGTACGATTGGTTCGTTCGTTGAACATGTCGCTGGGCTCAAAGACGATATCGATGAACGTATCTGGGATCCTGAGGTGAAAGTGCACGAGACAGGCAGCCTGAACCTGGCCGCTGTGTGGGCGCCATTCCGGGCGAAGATCAACGGCGTGG
The DNA here is from genome assembly GCF_015533775.1 of Penicillium roqueforti. Taxonomy (NCBI): domain Eukaryota; kingdom Fungi; phylum Ascomycota; class Eurotiomycetes; order Eurotiales; family Aspergillaceae; genus Penicillium; species Penicillium roqueforti. Next base: position 824,637 of record NW_024067566.1, on the reverse strand, counting down.
TGGATCATGTTGGGGTGGAGCTTTTTGTTTTGCATAAGCTCAACGGCGAATGGAAGGTGACTGGGCTGGCGGACTCGTGTCGGTTGCCGACTGAGGAGGAAATGCTGCTGGAATGAGTACTATTGGAGACACTGAGAAATGAGAAATTAAGATTCATCAGACGCTGTGACAAGGAGGCTGTCCCCGATTGTCATGAATATATGCAAATTGTTCAAGTTTCCGCCATACATGCTCACACTCTGGATATCTATTTGTGGGGGTATGTAGATGCTCTAGTCTAGACCTTTTTGCCTCGAAGAAGTTCCCATCCGACTGATCCGTTTTTTCCCTCTTTGGCAGTCATCTCCTCAACCGCTTTCACTAGATCGTAGGTGATCTCCTCGGACACAACACTGTCATGCTTGTAGCTAGGATGCTTAGCTACAAACTCACGCATCCAACGAGCCCCAGTCCAAAGAGTGCCATTCGCCCGCTTCCGGATCAAATCCAGATAGCTGGCCAGGAAACATCTTGTCTCGACGTCAACATTCACGCTGTTGAGGTAGGACTCCACAAGCGGGATGAGGCCCGGGAATGATCCATCTGTGCATCCATTTACGATGTCATCGATGGTCATGAGATCAAATTCTGTCTCAACAGGGCCAAGAGGAGGCGATGGAGGCGGAGTGTTAATAGCCGACGATGTCGTAGATGAGAAGGTGCTGCCGTTCGCCGAGTGCTGTGCGCTTCTGGGCACCCTGCGAGGGAAGGGATCCTTGCGGAACCAGAACTTCCGATCAAGAACAGCATTGCGAGCGTGCGCCGTCTCCATATTCTCTGTAGTACGCTGGATCGGGATGTAGAAGTTGAGATCGAAGCTCAGGATGGCACGAGTGATGAGCACGATGAAAATGCTAAATGCGGCGTTTTCGAAATCTGTGATTTGGATCTCCATGGACCGGAACTCGACTCTCCAGCCGATATCATCCTTATCAGGTGGCGGCGGCTTGAAACGCATGTGCTGCCAATTAGTAGACTGTAAATTCTCAAAGTGGTCACTCTTGTTAAGATCTAGTTCTTCAAGATCCTCAGAGAAAATGACCAAGGGATCACGAATAAACAAGTGTGCAAAATGCGTCGCGAGTAGCTCATCCATTCCCCCGTCCATAAGGCGCTTCTTAATATCCTCATCAACAACTAGATCAGGATCGAAATATTCTTTCCGAAGACGAGGATCCTGGGATATGTAAGTCGAATTAGAGGCATATCGCGACTTGGGAATTCTCCATCGGTCGTTCTTGAGAGGCTGCGAGAGGTCAGTTCTGGGCTAAGGGTATCATTCTGGAAAACTTACAGCTTCGCCAAGTTCTTCGGGCGTCCTATCATCGACTGCATTGCCAATTTGGTTCCATCGTACATCTGTGTCCACTAGGAAACCCTTATAGATGGGTGTAGCGGCGGTCAGGGCTAGAAGAATAGGCCCCAAAGGACTCAGTTGATCATAAAGTCTTCTGCCCTCTGTCATATTCTTTGCCTGGAAGGTGATCTGCAAGCAACAGCTGCCCATTCCAAATGCCATGGCGTCCATGTAGACATGGTCATCTTTGGCTGCGCCGTTGCGGACGTCATCATCCTCGGGCCAATTATGAAGGTCGTAGTTAACTGTTGGATCCTTGAATGGCCTGGGCGTATTTGTGTCATGGAAAACAGGTACATTCAGTTCAACCTTGCGACCTCTTCGGGATCGAATGTTGGCAGCCAGAGTAGGGAATCGAATATGCGGATTGGCAATCTCATCAGGAACAAACTGCGAGCGAAGAGCTGGCCCAGATGGGGGATAATATGGCTGGATGTAGTCATCACTGGTTCCTAGCCGAGGGAAAGTTGTGAGGGTGATGGGGACTTCATTCGGAGCCATCTGTGCTTTCGCAACTTCTCGTCTTGGGGTCTATTAGCATGTTTCGAGTCAAGTTGTATTGCTAAAGAGCTCACCTCCACTTCATATTGGACTCCACCTTGAGGAGGTCTTTGAACCCGATTCCCCAAGGCTGTCCAGGAGTAGCCTCCAACATGAACCTTCCAAATTCGGGGTGGAAATGAGGCGGCTCCTCTCCTTCACTGGTTGATGTCAGACATGCTAGTTCCTGTTGGACATCAATCACACTCACTGGTCTCCAGTTGCACTGCGCTTGCCGGAGCCAGACTTCCACAACTCCTCGTCTCTTGCAAGTGATATCAGGATCTCAGCCTGGGCTAGAGATAGCCGTGCCTTCTTCGCCGCGTCGTCCAGAGCTACCACGAGGTATTCAATCTATCATAGAGGGCATTGATTAGCGATTGCGACCGGGAAATACGCGGGCCAGAACAACATACCTCGTCGCCCCAAAGAAGAGCATCGCGTTCTTTGCCTCGTGCCCTGCGCCAATTGGCAAGTAATTGCTAATCAAGTCAGACACCTTGAAATTGTTTCATTGCGACCTAGACGCGGCATACCTCGATACCCCACTGGCGTACTTGGCCCGCCTTTTTCTTGGCTTCCGGCCATTCCAGCGCTGTTCCAAGTGCCCTGCTTTATATTAGAGGGATCCCAAATAGCAAATCAAGCATCTCAAGACACATACAGAAGTCCCATTGTGTCGAGACGTTGCTCTCAAGCTGACAACACAAAATGCCCAGACACAAGTATAGGATAAACGAATCAAGACAATCCTAGAGTGAACAGGAAAGCCGAAGATTGAAGGACCGAGAGTAATCAAAGAGACATGGACCTGCGCATAGTCCCCTTTCTAATTGATTCGCTGTAATTCCTGGCAAGTCGCAATGAGGGGGTCAAGTTTTCGGCCGATTTTCTAGCGGGGGCGGCGATAACGGCGGGAGTTTTATTTCCACCTGCCAAATCTTCGACTTGTATTATTAATCATGATTTGTCACGGTGAAGCTCTAGAGACTTCCAAGGTAATCCTATCAAGGTCCTCACCTGATTCAATTTGGGAGATATTGAACATGGAGTGTCCTGGTATAGAGAGCTTTGAGGTGGTGAGATAGAAGTGGTGAGATAAGACCCTGCACTTGCGTCTTCGAGGATCACCATAAAGGCGTCTATTATAGGCCTGAGCGTTGTATATATACAAAGGGAATGAAAATGGATCCAGATATGATAGTCAGTAGTTAATACCAAGATAAACTTGAATGATGTTCGATACCCACATTCAGCTAAACTGTGGGGATGCTATTACCTATAGGATAGGTAGAAGTCTATGCCAAATATCACATAGAACATGGCACAAGTATAAGGGATTGATTGATATGATTCAATGACTACTGCGTGAATCTGCATGAAAGCAAGTGTCAAATAAGCAGGTATCGCGTTATAATGCGATGTTATATGAGACATCCATATGAGAGAAATCATCTGGGTAGCTCTTCATCAAGAGCTATATAGGAAAGACTGTATTTTTCGGTCTTATTCAATTTGTCCAGCTGTTTCAATTATCACCATCCATACCTCCTACAATTAGTATAATATCGTGCAACCAATCGGCCGCAATACAGCCAATAGAACTTGCGGCTTAAGCTTATAAAGCCGCAAACGGTCATTGGACGCAGGACTAAATGGGGTTAATTAGACAACATGCGATGATCATAGCTCAAGATAGCTCAAGATGTTTAATATAGGGCGAGATCTATAAAATACATAGGTAAATATCTCAAATGAGCTTACAGGCTTCACATCGGTAGGTCGTAACAGCATTGGAAGGCATAATTGCCTAGAGCAAAGCAGTGCGGCCTAAGTTCACCAAAAGAACTATAAATCCTAGCGTCTTGATCACAGAGGAACTCCAATGAATTGATTATTCAAAGCCCCTAGAGTCCACTAGAGTTATAACCCACCATGCCATCTGCTTACATGCGCTCGAGCTATGCCAAAGGACGAGTTGTCCATAGACATTGCTTGGCCCAAGAAAAAGGCCAGCCCGAGAAGCATGGGTACCAGCCTAGCCAATACTAAACAGAGCATCAAGTTGCCGATGCGATTGTTGTTCAGATGGGCGAAGAAAAAGTGGCCGATTTTGATGAAAGGTCCCAACGCCAAAAGGCAATCCATAAGCAGTTTCGGTGTATCTATTATTTACATATCCTGCTGCTTTAACAGCAGCACCGACTGCGCATACCAACAGTCCCACAATTCAGTTGCGCCGGGTGTAGTCCTTGGCGGCACGCAGCTCGTCCATCTTGGCCACGCGCTTCTTGAACTCTTCGTACTGGCATTTCTCATATGAGTGTCGTTCATCCTGATACAAAAGAAAAGAAAACATTAGCTGACTAGCTCTGGAAGCGCTCCGGTCGAATGGCGTTGTGTAGGAACATCAAAACGAGGGATCTCGTACCTCGCACTTCCAGGGAAGGTAGTACTCTGCTTGCCGGCATCGGTTCAACGGGATCAGCAGGTGTGCGCATGAATCTCTGTACTGCATGGGAAGACGGGCTTCCGACATTTCCTGGCGGGTTGCTGGAATTTGGTTAACCTTCCTGCTAGAGCTTATGATTGTTAATCAATGGCCTAAGAATCATACCGGATGTCTCCGAAAGGCCAACGGCGCTCTTAACCGTTTCAATGACAGTCATTTTGTCGAGAATTAAGGGGTGGAGAGGCAAGGAGCGGGGAAACAGAGGCAAAACGGCGTGGTTGGCGATTCCCGTTCGTCTGAGGTTCCTGCTGGGCCGATATTGGTCACATGACACAAAATCACATGACAGATAGTCTTCCGAAACAGGACTAGTGCGCACTTTACGCGTCCAGCGCGTATCTGATGTCCCCAGCTCCACCGAATCGTATCTCTGTGTTCTTGGTCCGGATTTTCATTGCATGCAATGCATCTAGTTCTGAAGAATTCTTAAGCCGATCAACTTGTGGGTCTTCTAGGGGTCACGCTTTGGCTCCAACGCGCGCGGTTACATCGCTCTTCGGGAACCTACTGAATTGTAGCGGCCAACGCGCGACGCACATTATGGCGGGGAGAGACACCATCTACTCTGCTACCTATAGCAGTGTAAGTATACCTTGATTAGATATTTTCACTGCGCTGGCCTGGAATTGTTGTCCGTGTTGAATGCGCGCACAGCTGACGTTCTCTCTCCCAGGTCCCCGTGTATGAGTTCAAGCTCGACACTGAAAGTGTGATGAGAAGGAGAGGGGATGATTGGGTCAATGCAACACACATCCTCAAAGCCGCAGGGTTTGATAAGCCTGCACGAACGCGCATTCTTGAACGAGAGGTCCAGAAGGGGGTACATGAGAAAGTTCAGGGAGGCTATGGCAAATATCAAGGTATGTCCTAGGATCTATGAAGCCCGTAGAAAATTTAGCTTGCTGACAGCTAATGCTCACAGGAACATGGATCCCACTTCCGGAAGGCCGCCAGCTTGCGGAACGCAACAACATCCTCACAAAACTAGCTCCGATTTTCGATTATGTTGCTGGAGACCACAGTCCCCCACCAGCGCCAAAGCACACATCGGCTCCATCCAAACCTAGGGCACCAAGGAAATCGGCCGCCGCAAACCGTGCTGCCGCTGCGGCCGCGGCCGCGGCTGCGGTAGCAGCTTCCGAAAGCCTGAAAGTTGTTCAGCCTCAGCGCAGCATGGGTCCCCCAACAATTCCACAGGATCACTATGAAATGAATGCAGCGTTTGACGACAACGAGTCAATCGGGCACGCTACAATTGAATCATCATCAATGGTCGCAGACGAGGATATGCTTCAAATGTCACATGGCGGACGGAAGCGGAAGCGTGGAGTGGAGGAGGCGACCCCTATGTCCATCAGCGAGCAAGAACACATAATCTACGGCGACCAACTTTTAGACTATTTCATGACCGTGGGTGATGCACCAGAGGCAACACGCATTCCCCCTCCCGAACCCCCTGCCCATTTCCAGGTCGATCGAGCTATTGATGATTCTGGGAACACAGCACTCCACTGGGCATGTGCGATGGGTGACTTGGGCATTGTGCAAGATCTTTTGCACAGAGGGGCCAATGTCAAGGCACTTTCGGATCATGAAGAGACCCCACTCGTCCGAGCTGTTCTGTTTACCAATAATTACGAAAAGAGAACGTTTTCGAATCTCTTAGACATGCTTCTGGATACTGTCTCTTTCCGAGATTGGTTCGGTGCCACTATCTTCCATCACATTGCAGAGAATACTCGAAGCAAGGGGAAATGGAAGAGCTCACGTTATTACTGCGAAATACTCCTCGATAAGTTATGCAAAACATGCTCGCAAGATGAAGTACAAATGTTGTTGTCATGTCAAGATCAGAATGGAGACACCGCTGTCTTGGTCGCTGCTCGCAACGGCGCGTTCCGTCTGGTGAATATCCTTCTTGTGCATTGTCATCGCGCTGGCGATCTGGTGAATAATAAGGGGGAAACCGCTAGCAGTATCGTACAGCGTTCTCAACATCACGACCATGACATCCCGCCGGCCCCATCCTCCGTCACCATGGCTAATGAACATATGGATGTTGAACCAGCTGGTCTTGTGGGCACAGACCGACAGTCCGTTGCCCCAATTCCGGATGCCCCTGCGACCACTGAACTCCTCTCCAGGATTGGAACAATCATGGCCGAGGCTAATAAAAAGCTTGCCGTGACCTATGGAAACTCGAAAATCAACCAGCAGGATTCCAATGATGTCGCCAATCCCGAAGCGTTACACGAGCAATTGGAATCCGACCGCCAGAAGATTCAGAAGCAAATATCTGCATTGGCAGCCAAGGAGGCCGATCATGAGCGCAATGACGACCAAGCTGGCCGATATGAAAAATTGCGGGCAAGCTATGAGTCCCTTCTTGAGCAAATCCAGCATGCTCGGTTGGCTGAACAGTTTGCTATTGCGGAGGTACCTAAACCTACGTCAGAGTCCCTTGAGCAAGGTGAATTAATGGCTCGGTATCGACTCGCTCAAGAGCTTTGCTCTGCGCAGAAGATACGCCGCAATGCTATTAAGGATCTAGCCCAACAAACAGCGGATGCGGGTGTGAGCACCAAGTTCGATATGCACCGTAAGCTGGTGGCTTTGGCGACCGGACTTAAAGAAGAAGATCTAGACCCTATGGCTGCGGAGTTGGCCGAGACGTTGGAATTTGACCGAATGAACGGCAAGGGCACTACTCCGGAGCTAGGTCATCGACGATTACCATCCCAGAATGAGTCGGCCACTCACCATGGACCCGGTGTCTCGGTGGATGCTTAACTACCGCGAGGTTGCACGCGTGAACTTTTATGTTTGATTATATTTCATGACTCATTGATTTTCTCCCTCTGGCACACTACCCAGCCAGCAGATACCCCGCATCTTCTCTTTCTTCTTCGTATCCATTGGTTTATCTTTTCTTCATGTTCTCATGGCTCATTAACAACTCATCTAGTTGTGGTTCTGGGTCCATTCGCCATTTGACTGGCATTCTGACAATGCACGCACAGGCAGTCTAACTCTTTTCGTGTGTCTGTACAGACCATCAAAGTGCTTGTACATTGTACATACAACGTGGGAGACAGCGGCTCCGGAACGGGCGAGATGCGAAATACGAAGCCAGGAGGGGCTGAGACGTATCTTATCCATGTATGGTTCATTTAGGGCGACAAAATGCGTGGTTTACACCTGCGTTTACATGAATTATCCAATTGACAATCCGTATCTTCATGGCCGTTGTAGATGATAATCACGCTAACTCCTATGTCACGATCTCACTTAACAGTTCCCTAGTCTATGCAGTCTCTTATTACCTTGTTCTATATATGGCCCCAAAATAAATGGTGCACGTCCATATTATTTGTTGCTGGACTTGCACGCCCGTCTGGGCAGCCATGAAGCCAATTTTTAATTTCCGGAACTTCCTGCTGAAGAAGACGTCGGCTTGTCGTTGGGGTAGCAACAAGCGACAAGTCCTGCTGGTTTCATGATTCAGGAGAATGTGATCTTTTCTACAATAATATACATCGCATCATTTGGTGATTATGTGCAATGTATCATGAGAAAGCATCCAACCATGAATGTGATGAGAATTGTAGTCTACTTAGATTCTACCCTGTATCGAAATAGCAGACAATGTTCTGCAAGCCCGATACCTTTCTTGGTTTTTCCTGGTTTTTGTTGCCTTCTAGAAATCAAAGCCGCCTAAGATCACTTGCAGTTCGTGGCAAAATACTACACTCCTGATTTCCTGACCATAACGAGATCCGACTGAATTATGAGCTAGAAGCAAACAAGTTCAGGTAAACCCATTGGTTGGCGCCGACAGCTTGGCATTTGCGACGAGCGGCTCCAGGGGCATCGTCAGGCGTAGATTGGATGGCAGCCACGTCGCGCCGCTAGTGGATAACAGCCAATGATTTGGCTGGGGATGTGATGGGATCGCTTCAGGCCTGGGTGTGTTGCTTATTGGTCAATAGAATGAGCCAGTCAGATCTCCTCAATGGGTCTTCTATGATAATGCTGTCAGCTATGATCAGGCATTCGGTAGAGAATAGGATATTGCCTAGAGTAAGGGTAAAGCTGAAAAAGCTTGAATTACCCCAATGTTTCCAAACATGATGAAAAGAAGATATCAAAGTGAACCTCCGTTGATATTCCGTTGATATTGCCTCTCGTGCCTGAGAAAAGACGCTAGTACGCTTTTGGACTATTGTGCTCGGTTGCTGCCTGAGGGATTAGGCGACAATCCCCGCGGCCATCCACCATCTTTAATCGCTCACTTCTTCTTCTTCTCTTACATCCAACCCTCCATCTAATCTTCGATTCTTTCTTTTCCTTTCCCTTCCCCTCTGCATTCCTTCTTTCTCTGCAGCTCTTCTCATTTCATGGAAAACACCCAAAAAAAGCATCTATCCACTTTGCAAATAGTCCCGATCAGTTCCGCCCCCCTGAGGAAAAACGTTGTGTTTGGCCAAGGACCGAATTCACTACATTTTTGATTGTCTTCACAAATCCATCTCTTCGGATCCTTGAACCTGTTTTCACCTCGGTTATTCGCACAGCACTGGGTTGTTTGGTCGCCACCTTGAGTGTTTCAGCCTACAAGTCTTCGATCTTCGGCATCGCGTGAACTACTCTCTTTTCTTATTCGGCTAGGATTTGCAGAGCATTTCCCCCGGACATTTTATCTTTTCTTCGTGGTCTAGCTTCGTGCGTGGCTTCTCTTCCTAAAAATACCCTCTTAATTTTTTCTTCTTTTTTCTTTCGAGGTGTCTGTCAACATATCTCAAACTCCTCGGCTTCCTCGAGACCTATTCCTTGGGTTCGCAACTTTCAAACCCAGCAAGTCCTTGTACAGCTCGGTTCTTCTCTCATCTATCGTCTTTATCGCTAGCCACTCGCTCGCTTTATTTTCTTCACCTGTGATTGGTACGTGTGATTGCCTTGTGCCCCATCCGTTGGATCTCACTGACCAGTTTCCGGATACAGAAAACCCGACTCTCGCGTCCACGTTTCATTTTCCGGTCGTTGAATCTCGATATTGCAGACTTATTTCAGCACTTGTTCTCGCATAGACACCATAATTCCTTAATCGCCGAGAAGTGAGCTCAGCTTTGTGGTTGACCCCAAACGCTCACGTCGAATCCGAACGTCAAAAGATACCGCTTGTCTCGCTTGCATTCTATTGCACATACCTAAATTCACCTCTACCGAACGAATATGAGTATGGACGCTGGCGGTCTTGCTCAAATGTCTTACAATTCGTCCTTCAATAATGGCAATTCCCTGGGCGTGCCGGGCTCTGGCTTCGCCTCGCGCGGCAAGGGCTCTCACATCAAGCGCTTGAGCATGCCTCCCCAGGTTTCGACCATCGATGAGTCCCAGGCATCAGCATCCGTCTCCACTCCGCGTACCAGCCGCTCTCATCTTTTGGCTGGACTGCGCACTGCTCCCAAGTCTGCGACGATCCCCTCTGAGCATCAACAGCGGAGTGGAATGGAAGGTGCACGATTCACTGGTTATTCCAACCGAGGATCCGACCGGGTCCCACAAACTGCGACCGGAACTGGATTCCCACAGCACAATTACACCCAAAATCAAAACGCGAACTCGTACCGCAACAACTCGCATCACAACCGCATGATGTACACTATGCCGGAGCAGGTTCTTGCACCTCCGACGCTTGAAATGGCGGGTGGTGATATTCCAATCGATGAGAACATGTACGCAGAGTTGATGTCAACCAACCTGTTCCTTGCGGCGCAGCAGCAACGCCTGCAACAGCAGTTGATCAGTGTCACTGCTGCAGCTCAGCAATTCCAAGGCCTCAACCTTGGGATGTCCCTTCCTCGGCAGCAACATGCTCCTTCACTCTCCATCCCTGGCATGGGATTTTATCAACAGCAGCTCCAGCAAGGTGTTCAGCCCATTGTGCAGCCGGTCCCTGGTCAACCTGGAATGTTCTGCGTCTACAATCCTCTGACTGGCCAACAAAGCTATATCATGGATAACTCCCAGGAAGATCGCCAGCAACAGTTTTATCAAGATACTCGGTCCCATATTGGCCAGCAAGTTCCCCAGTTCCGCGCAGAAATTTCTCCTCCTGCGGACTCCACGTACTCTACCATGCAATTCCCGCAGCCAATTTCCCCTCCAGTTAGCAGCCCCTCTCCGCCCCACGACTCGTCTGTGAATGCTCTGCGCCGAGGCCACCGCAAGAACCTTTCGTTCAACCCAAGTATCAAGACGAACATTGATACTGTCAAGGCCAATGTGGGACCCGGCCCTAGGTCTGCTGCCCTGCCGCCGACACCGGCCACTGGAACATTTGGACCCGGTCAAAGTCGTGCTGGTGAGCATCCGATGCGTCAGCCCCGTGGCCCCCCTTCGCTTGAGGATCTCGTGGCCAAGCCCACCTCCAAGCACGAAGGTAGCAAGAACTTCGCGACTCGCCAGCGGCGTCGTGCCGTTCACAATCTTGTTCGCGCAGGAATCGAGCGTCGTGGCGACACACGCAGTTTTGGATACCACAGCAGCGGAGGCACGAACACCCCTGCGAGTGAGAAAGAGTTTACTTTTTCGGATGGCGATGATGCCACCGTGCGTAGCGGAGGAAGTCTCTCCAGCAAGCCCAGTCTAGGCAGCCTGCGAGCAGTTGCTAATGGTGCCATTGGATCCGAGAGAAGGGAAAAATCTGGTCGGGATCGCAAATCCCCGGACAGCCCCTTCCACAGCGCCACGCCGACTAGCGAAGACGGAGGCTACTTTTACTCAAAGCTTGTTGATGCTCGCGGGGATTATGCCCACTCACCTAGTGCCAGTGGTACCTCGTCGCCCTCAGTGGCAGATGTCGTTGCTGGCCAGGGGCCGGTAGCCCAGGCACCAGAACGGCGCAAGACGCCGATGCTGGTGTTGTCCAGCGCTGAAAAACGCAAGACACCCATCATGTAATGCCGAACCACACGTGACAGCGACGTATGACCTTCCTTTATGTTTTTCTCTCGCCAAACGGGTCAGCTTTCGTCTTTCTTTGCCCAGCGAGTCCTGATTAAAAGGACTCGACAGCGGCTGACCCTCCCCCATTCTTTTTCTCGTTACCACTCTATTGCTGGCAACTCATGCCAGGGTTCATGTTTTTTTGTGACGAAAGACCTTTATCGGTCTGAGATGACTTTATTCCTATTTTTTTTCTTTTGGCTTCTCTTCATATTTCTCCACTATGCTTTATCTTTGTCACCTTGCATCATAACTGAGGCTGGGCGGACCGGATCTATTTACTTGGAAATGACAGGATGAGCTTGAGACAGGAAGAGGAACTTGCGATGGCAAGTTGTCTTCCCTTCACTTCTCAATTTGGCTTCTGATGTACATCTGGTTATGTACAGACAGCTCTTCCCAGTGCACTTTGAGCTCAGATCACCCTGGTGAATACATATCTTAGCAAATATCTGATCTTATTTTTTGTTTTGGCTATGTTGATCATGCTCCATGAACGTATCTAGTATCTAAGTAGTTTTTTTGGTTGAACAATTCAACGGCTTATTCGGAATACGCAAATATTTTTCTTAGATCCTATGATAATCCTGGTGTTGTCCTGCAATGACCCACGTGGAGCACTTGGTTACTCGGTCTGTTGAAGAGTCCTGGGTAGGTATTGCTGTAGGAAAGACGTTTTCTATCATTAAGCTTGATGTTTGAAAGTAAGAAAGGCATAAGCCAGGGTAGGGTCAAAGGGTTACAAGATACTCTAAAGAATGGCTACTAGAGGTCACCATGGCTTGGGGCAGTATCAATCTCACTAGACCACATTGAAAGGTCTGTCGTCTTGATGCACCATGTAATGTACCTCACGCTGAGTGTCATGGTTACAGAGCCGGGTTGTATGCTGATGCTTATGGAGGGTGGTCCCGAGCTTGGGGTAGCTGCATAACTATTTCGGTTCCAGCTTACGCTTTTGTCAAAAGGCGAAATGAGAACTGATTGTTATACATCCACTGAGATGAACTCAGATCTCGAACGGCCGCTGTCAGTGAGGAAAGTGATGAGTTGGCCCAAATGAGGACTTCAGTGACAGTAAACGATGTGATAAATGTTATTAAGTGTTTAGTGGCTCTTGGCTTCTCATCATATACGTAGCTTAATTTCCGTCTGCACGGTGAATAGGGAAATAATCCGTTGGGCTGCAGAGTGAAGCCCAATAAACCGTATTCCGCGTGGGTGCAGATGGCACCTAGTTTGATATACTTGGCTGGTTGTCATGCCGGCGTCCAAACCTTGATATTCTAAGAGTTGAGATTGGAACATACGAATCACTATGCATTCACCTAAATAGTTATGCGGTCGTTATATCAAGAACCATGGTACGAATACGGCCCAAAAAACCTTGACACAAACTCTAAGTTGACATTATTTCTACGTGTCTACAAGTCAACTAAACAATGGCAACAATCCTGGAACCATCATGAAAGAAAGGAAGTTGAAACATACGCAATGCAAGACATTTACCATTGACAAAACCTATATATAGTAGTCGAGAGCTTAACTTTAGGAATGTGAACGGGATCTTCGTTCTCTAAAGTGTAATGCCACAATGCATAATTGTAGAAGACGATATATTTACTTACTCCCAGGCCACGTAAGAATCCTGGGATTAAAGCAGCTTTATCTGTGTCTACCCGAGGGTAGAGCAGCCGGAACTCCGTGGCACATGTGTTTCACATAAACAGTATAGTACTGCCGTCCAAGCTTGAGTATTGGTCCCTACTTTCTTGAAGGTCACACCATTATATTCTTCGGTACAGCTGGTGGGGAAGAAGACAGTGTGACGGACAGGGAGGGTGAGGGTGACACGGATGGTTGTGCGGTCGCATTGTTGCATAAAATAATGAGATAGAGGTGAAGCAAGACATATTCAATCAAGCCTCTACAGTTGTGATAGCGTAAGATATTGATCTAGTCCAAGAAGAGAAACAAATGGGAGAAAGCCCCTCCCCAAGCCACGAATGGCCCAATGTAATAGCGCACGAAAACTCCATCAGAATGTTCAATACTAACGTTTGATAACGAGCGCCTCGAAAGAGACAATCCTGGCCCTATCTGATACCATCTCAGAGATTCAAGAGTCACCTTGCACAGTACCCAATTGAATGTACCGTTCGTTGCCACTCGAGAAATAATTTGGGCCCTGGCTGTCCCCCCCTGACTGATAACCATGACTAGTACAATATCCAGAACTAGTCAGCAGCCACACCTGTAAGCTTAAATCACCCCAGCTCCCTTGAAGTAGGGTTTTAGGCAGCATAGGTTGGGTAATGATCATTGCCTAGATAAGCATCTCACATCTTGAAGTGGCACAATGACGAGCGAGGAGCTCATCTGTGGGATATTGGTTGAACATGAAGGGGGCGTTTCGAGCCCGCTGAGGAGTGCATGTGTGCTTGTCGGGCTTTCCTATGGGCAGTAGAATTGGTTACAGCACTGGAACAAGCAGAGAGAGTAAACAGTTTCCCCGTATATTAGTGCAACCTTTCATCGTGGTACCCTGTACATTGCCGGGACAGATCAAAAACCTTCAACATCCCCTCTGAGAATCAACACCGAGTCGGGTCCCGGAGGTCTTCCGGGTGTCAACCTGCGGTATGAGTACTCATTTGCTTCTCGGTAAGATCTCGGTCGGAAAGTAGAGAGATGGCCATCAATACCGATGAGATTCTTCCCGATGGTGTGATAGGGATCTTCAGACCCATATTGATGTGGAATTATAGTATGTAGGTGGATAATAAAATAGTGTTGGAATCCTACGTATGTAGTTCTCGACTGGTCGAATCAATCAGAAACTAGTGAAAGCAGGTATCTTGCAGGTATCTTGCATGACAGAGATGTTTCGCCTGTCGGATGATTTCCCATGATGTCAAAGACACACAAGGGATGGTTTGGACTGGTTCGTAATCGCATTTCATACGTCAATGTGGACGCAAGTAGAAATAGAAGGGGAGATAAGACCAGATATTGCTTCTTAGTCAACATGAAAAGGTAGATCAACGCTAAAAAAAAGAGAGTTGCTCCACTGATCTTCTTCAACCTCTGATCCTGAAGATCCCTCTTCAGCCAATCTCTCGATACCCACACACACACCCCTTTGACCTGACGCGTCCATCAGATTCTCTTTTGACTCTACAGATTTTGTGGGACCTCATGGACTTGTGAAACCCCTAGTCTCTTTGACAAGGAGCTCGGTCCCCTTATCTCTATCCCCTTTGGGAGATCTTCTGCTAGGTCTAACGGTCGAGGTTCGGCGAGGTTCAACGATATACGATCCGGAACGTCGGCTGTGCTGCAAATCCAATCCTTTTCAGGTCAGAGAACCGGGTCTCGCGCAACTAATGTGCCAATCTCCCGCAATACCCGCTAAGGGGCAATGTACCGTTTCTATTCACAATTCTAGCTGTCAGTTCCATACCTCGGCTTGTTCTCTACTCCTGGAACTTTCCAGCTGATTGACCATCGTGGCAAAATGGCAAAACCTGTGAGAACCTGGCATGGGGATGGCGCCTCACGGCTACACGGGGTCATCATGTCCCAAAATAAATCCCCTTCAATGCAGTCTCATTGGGCCTCTGGATCTTCTTGATATGGCCCGTGTGCTGCCCAGCAAGCTGGAAAAGTCTTTTTTCTCTTTTTGTTTTAGTCTTGCCTTTAACCGAGAGCATCCTCGTAAATAGAGGAACTCCTGCATCCCAAACTTCGCGTCTACTGTCTCTTTTATATTGATTTTGCCTTGCCTGATTTCTTTCCTCCTGCCCCTTCCTCCGAGGTTGCAGATGTCCTTATTTTCCGACACAATATTCTACGTCTAATTATGTACACATGACATAGTTGGAATTCCTGGTAGGATCTCCGATCTCAACCCCCCTTCCCAAGGAGCTCTAGACCCGGCGTGGTAGTTCGTGCCAGTTCTTTTTCGCGTTGGCATCAGTATCTCTTCCTCTTTTTTTTTATGCTTTTGCCTTGAATGAGGTGAGCTCACTCTCCGTGGTTGTCGAAGCTCACAAATTCCCGGAAAGAAGAGCTCTCCCCATGTTATATCACATAGCTGACTGTTGCTGGGTTACAGTTGATCACCTGGGCACATGAACCGCCATACCCGTGCTTTTATCTAAGAGGTCGGTAACCCAGGGGGTCTGTGAGCTCTACTGAGTAACCAAGAAGTAGATGCCAATCTAAGAGGAAGGATTACACCATAATGGCGGGAGGTTATTTTGACCTTCCGATCTCCCGCAGCGCCTCTGAGGAAGGATCGTCCAGTCTATCAAGGTCGCGTTCCTTTACATCATCACTGCTCATTGATAGCTTCCAAGGCCAGCCAGTGTCTCAGGTGCGGAGCTTCAGTGACGCTAGCGCACAGGACAAGTATCGGAATGCCGGCATTCTGAAAAACACAAATCGCGTCAAGCTTACGGACAGCGAATCCGATTTGAGAGAACAACCCACTGGGCCTATGGTCGAATTCCGACTGGATCAAAGGGGCACCGAGCTGCCGCAAAGACCATTACCCACTGCCAACATTCCGGGCTTTCAGGAGAAAGTATCCTCAAGCTCCCCACTGGCACCACAGGTGGAAGACGATCATTTTAGCGCGTCAGCGGGTGTTACCGGTTTGACGATCAGCACCAGGACTAGCTCACCAGGAACTTCAGCAGAGTATGAGCTTGGTCAGGGTACGAACGACAAGGGGCGGGCCATCTGCTTTGCACATGAAAGGGCCCACAGGCTCACATCCCTTCTCAATTGCCCGCATAATTGTCCGAAGCAAAGCCCCCAGTGCAGTCTAGTGTCTGAGATTGGATCCACCCCCACCGAAGTGGTGTGCCAGACTGCAGATGAAGATAAATTTCCTGTGATAAGCTTCCCCGAGAAACAACAACTCTTCGACAACCTAATAGATGAACATGAAGCGGAATTCTTAGACGGGCGATCAACACCGTGCAACTCCGGAGCACATTATCTAGTGCATCAAATGTCACCTCGAGACCTGAACTTTCTGACTCGCCTTCGCCCTCAGTCTCCCGGGTTGCACTCCAGTGACCAAGACACCGTCAGCGAGGACAGGAACTCATACGAGTCTGCTGAACGGACGACAAGTTATCACGGAGGAATTCTCTCATCGCTGCTCAAGCTCTACGAGAAGCCTCGTTATAACCACAACCAAGGTCGAGGACGGTATGGGCGGTCTCGACAGGGGAGCTCTTCCGAGTTCAGTGGACGTGGCCTGTCTCCAGACTCCGTTTGGAAACCGCAAAGGAAGTGGTACGATAAATCAACCGCTCGTTCTAGCATTTCCATGGCCGGCTCCTCCCGCCGCTCTGGCTCCCCCTTTGCCATGCTCACGCGGTCCCGCAGCAGTGGTGCGGCCGTTCCAAACCTAAGCCGCTCACGTCCCAAGGCTCAGCTTGAGGATGAAATTCATATCACTGTTCATATTGCCGAGCTTCTGTCTCGACAACGGTACTTGATCCAGCTTTGTCGCGCTTTGATGAAGTATGGAGCTCCAACTCATCGATTGGAGGAATATATGCGCATGACAGCTCGCGTCATCCAAATAGATGGCCAGTTTTTGTACATACCCGGCTGCATGATCATCTCCTTTGACGACGCCTCCACACACACAACAGAGGTCAAAGTCGTCCGATCCAGTCAAGGCATTGACCTGGGTAAGCTGGCTGATGTGCATGAGATTTATAAGGAAGTGATTCACGATGTTATTGGGGTTGAAGAGGCAATACAGCGGCTCGATGAGGTCATGAAGAAGCAGAGCAAATTCCACATTATGTTCCTCATCTTCGCCCACGGCTGTGCTAGCGCATCAGTCGGGCCCTTTGCCTTCAACGCCCGACCGGTGGATATCCCCGTGGCGTTTCTACTGGGATGTCTCCTCGGCGTGTTACAATTGATCCTGTCAACCAAATCGAGCCTATATTCGAACGTGTTTGAGATCTCCGCCGCAGTCCTGACGTCTTTCCTTGCCCGTGCCTTTGGAAGCATCAGGTTCAATGGGGAACCTCTGTTCTGCTTTTCTGCCCTCGCACAGTCGGCCATCGCCCTCATCCTGCCAGGATACACTGTATTATGTGCTAGTCTGGAGCTCCAGTCACGCAGTATCGTTGCAGGTTCTGTTCGCATGGTCTATGCTATCATATACTCGCTGTTCCTCGGATTTGGAATTACCATCGGCACTGCCGTTTACGGGCTCCTCGACTCTCAAGCTTCAACGGCGTATACATGTCCCGCCAGCCCCATCCACAACGAGTACCTGCAACGGTTTCCGTTCGTCATCCTATTCACTGTGTGCCTGGCGATCGTCAACCGCGCCAAGTGGAAGCAAATGCCGATTATGATAGTGATCTCCCTGGCTGGCTACGTGACCAACTACTTCAGCGCCAAGCGCTTCTATTCCAACACCCAGGTGTCCAATGCCCTGGGCGCCTTTGTCATTGGTGTGATGGGCAATTTCTACAGCCGCTTACAGCATGGGCTCGCCGCTGCGGCAATGCTGCCGGCAATCTTTGTCCTCGTTCCCTCCGGTCTTGCCGCTAGTGGGTCTCTGATATCTGGTATTACTTCTGCTGAGGAAATGACCCGGTCTCCATATGCGGTTGTGAACAATGGGACACAAGGATTTGTCGACGCGGCAAAGAAGCTATCAGCCGACGAGGCGAGAAGCCAAAGCTACGGGGTTGTTTTCGATATCGGATATGGCATGGTTCAAGTTGCTATTGGAACGACAGTTGGTCTCTTCCTAGCCGCTTTGGTGGTTTATCCGCTAGGCAAGAAGCGAAGCGGATTGTTCAGTTTCTAGGCCATGGAGTTTCTCATCACCTCTCCCTCAATCATATATTGCATTTATCTCTTTTGTTGCATGCATTGCTTTGTTGTCATGCTCGACTACCGAGTCTCTTGGACATTTCACATACATGAACCCCGAATCTGAGGAACGGGAGTTTACTTGCTGTATTCTAATTGTTTTCTGTTTTATGAGACTGGCAAATGCAAAGGCTATTATTATTAGCCTCTTTGCTGCGTCATCTCGGTCTTTCTTTCCCTCTATTTTCCTCGCCGATCAAGTCTATATCGACTAACTATCCCGACCTTCTCCGTTTGGACATATATAGAAGCTACGATTCTCACGAGTCACGACTAAACTCATCGAGGCTCTCCTTTCGCGTGTGCCTGTCCTTTTATTTTCTTAGTTTTTCATCTGGGGTGTCATATATGAATATCGAGATGGGAAGAACAAAACTGTTTGTCTGAACTTTGTCGTTGTATGTATCTTAGCGAAATATGACGGAATAGGATTCGCCATTTCCGTAGTTCACTAGTACATTGGTGGGCTTGATGTCTGTCGATGAGGCGTTGGCTATTGGATGCTTCTAAAAGATCGTCATCTAGATATCGAAGGACAATAGCCGGGGGTGAAGCAGCGTGCTCGATTTTTACATAACGCTTTGTTTTGTCTCTCTTGTATTCAGTCTCCTGCTCTAGGGCCTCCGCCGATGTACCCAGCAGCGTTTGCAGACATTCCTCATCAATGACTATGCACATTCGGTATTTGTTGAAAGAATCACGCTGACCCTGGACATCCACCCATGCCTCAAAATGAGCGCGTATCGAATCAATTGAGGCACCATCAAAGAGAGCCGCATCTTCTATGACGGTTGAACTATATTTGGCCTGGATTTCCTCGTAAATGGCGGGATCTACGCTAGGTGAACTCTCGTTTTTAGATGCGCATTCCCTAAAGAATGATTTCTTGACAAAGGCCTCGACATACTTGACCGCAGTGGAGAAGTGGGCGTCAGATTCAGGGGAATAAGTGGTGCGATATATGACATATCCCCAGTTCGGATGGACTTTGAGTTTGTGATAGAGCTCGTGTGAAGATTTGGAAGAGAGCGCGAAGGTGAGAAGCCCGAAATTGGAGAATCTCGACGAAGAGGTGTCCAAACTTATGCACCGTCACTGTAAGAAGCAAGTCGAGAGCATCCCTGACTAAGCTCGTTAAGGAAGGCGCCTGGGCCTATAAGATCGACGCCTAGAATCCATGAGCTCAAAACTAAAACTTATATCAAGACCAGTGAAGTAGAGATGGGATCGAATAAGTATCTCAATTCTAGCCTTTTATTAGTTGACGGCATGTATTAGGTACCTGACTACCTATTCACTTCATCTTGAATCTCTGCACTTTGCGGAGCATCAGATATCTCAGAATTGCAAATCCAAACCCCAAACTCTGAGCTTATCAAACAATTGAAATGCCATTGTAAATGCGCCTTTCCCCATCCCATGGTGTTGGGCTGGGGTTTCGTCAAGATCATCGCTATCAATCAATTCATTCATGGTGAATCCCCGAAGGGAACAGAAAAAAGGAAGAAAGGAAAACGAATGCCGAATCGCTGGAAAACAGATTATTGGGAATATACGTAGGAGAAATCTCCTAGAAAAGCGAATGAACAGTATTTTCTATCGTCTCTCCACCCGACTAAGAGCTCCCAGAATGAGACCCAAATCTTCCTTAATTCTCGTTGGTGGTGGATGTTCATCATCGTTGCCTTCTATTGCGAGGCGACGTTGTGTGTTCTGCGCATCGCGCTCTTCCAGTCGCTGTGCACAGATGCGTAATATTCGGGATGAAACGGTATCCGCGGAGGCACGGTATAGTTCGATGTCATGTACACCGGCTGCGAAGGCATCGAGTGTCGGTGCCAGCCCAGATGTGATGCGTGATAATTGAGCAGAGACGGCAGATGGTGTGATAGGTGGTCGGATTGAGGATGGGGCAGAGGATTCTCCCTCTGGCTGATTCGGGAGATTAAGGAATTCTAGTATGGCTTGTTGTGAGGGATCGAGGAGAGAGGGGTCGACTTCTTCGCGTTGTGATTTACGTGAAGTTTGCTTATCTTTGTGTAGGTCGTCAGATTGAGGTTTAGCCTTAACGGTTGGGATCGCTGGCTGTCGAAGAAGCGCATTGAGAGATTGTCTTTCTTTGTGTAATCTGGAAGTTCGTTAGTTCTATACACTCGAGACAGCTCTTGGTGATACACATACTTCTGTATATGCTCCTCCAATTCCTTAATCTTGTCTGTATTTTGCAGGTTTCGCGGGTTCGGTTTTTTGACCACCACGGCTGGAGGGTTCAAATCTTCGCGACCAAGCCAGTTGGAAAGCTCCGAGTTGTTTGAAAAATCCTGAAGAAGCTCCTCTTGAATCACACGCGCTAGAAATGGTCAGATAAAAAATCCCTCTAGGTAAGTAAACGGTTCCACGTACCTGCTAAGCGCGCACTTTGATCGTCCGAGTTGGAGCCTCCTGAGGGCTTTTCCCCTAGTGCACGAGTCGCACACCAAATCAATAGTTGTCGCATCCTTCGCGGTTCAGGGATTCCGTCATCGGCGATGTGCTTGTAAAAATCTGCTGTGCCAACTTCTCTATGGGGTAATGCTGTACAAGAAAAGAGACAAAATCAGCATTCGACCATTTATAGCCCATGCAGACCGAGAATCTTACCATTTGATGTCCCTGAGTCGATCAAAAAACTGGCCCTTCGTCCTCGCATACCCAAGCTGCTTCGCCGTCGCCCTTTATCGTTTTTATCACCCTTTCCGCCTCTGAACTCTTTATTGCGCTGAATCACCGGAGTATCGGCCACCGGCAGTGCCACCTTTGTACCCTCTGGCGGTTGCACTGGGGAATTATATCCATTTGACTCAGACACTTGCACTTGTTTTTTGGCTTTTGGTGGTCGTCCTGCTTTTTTCGGCTTTTTTGCCTCCGGCTGGTGCTCTGGGCTGTCGCGAGTTCGTGATGGGCGAATCGTGTTTGTTGGTTGAGATTCAGATTCTGTGTGTGTAGTCTTCGCAGTTCCTCTCGTAGGTCTCCTACTTGGAAGCTCAATGCTTTTCCCCTTTGCTGGCACCGTACTTGAAGTGGTCTCGTCGCCCGTTGGCTTTTTTCGTGGGCGTCCTCTTTTCGGCGTGGACTTGGGAGGCGCATTTTCCACGTCTGAATGGGGCATTTCCGGGACCGCTTCGATTGATGGCCTGGGCTTCTTTGATGGTAGTAGAGAGAACTGGAACCCTTCTGCATCCTCCTCATATGCCACTAGAGATGAATTAGCATATTCTTTCAACACCGCTCAACAACTTCCAACCCCGGCACATTACTCACCAGCTGGCCGCTTCCCTAGCTTGTTTGTGCTCTGCTCGAGATCTTGTTTACTTGCGCTGAGTCGCGTAGTCCTCTGTTCCTTGGCCTTCACGGTTCCACTGTACGCAGTTGCAGAGCGCGATTGTGTCTTCGGACCGGCCATTGAAATCGTCCCCAGCGGTTGGCGACGCTTTGTCTTGGTCGTTGTGGTCGCCAGGACCGCGACTGTCATGTCAGGAGGGGTTCACGCGGGGTTATTGTGCTCGGGAATAAACCTAGGGGTGGCAAAGCAAACACCCCCGTTCCGGTGTCGACTAGTCGCTTCGTGACGTCCTGTTCTCCAGTCAAATACCCCTGGTTGAAGAGGCTTCCTGGAGGAACAACAAGCGCGATTCCCGTGTGCGTATGAATGCTGGACTCGAGTTAACCCCCCTAAACGGCTGATCGATCTCGACACGGTCTTGCCGAATCAGACCGTTTGTTGATCAATGGGTACCTAATGTGTGTATAGGGTTGTGGCACGGTTGAATTGAGGTCGGGGCAGTCGGCTCGCGGAATGTTAGGCGCGGGTCGCGTCCCAATTCAGAACTGCAGCTGCGGAGCAGCAGACTAGGCGACTTTTTCAATTCAATCGCGAAAAAGACACGCAAGGGAGCGGCAGGTTGGGGTGTGAGTGGTGGGTTGGATTCTTGCACGCGGTTGTTTTGGTCGGGCGCGTGGGGACCGCGCTAGTCTAGTTTAGGACTATCGACCGTTATACTTCAACGTTGCTCTACTACTTTGATCACTCTAACTACTGCTTTTACCTAAATGATCCCAAATATTAAGCGTTATTAATGAATGACTGGCTCTAAAATGCAACACCCTGATTTCTTCTACCCCCAATCCTCGCAATGCGCAGATGCTGCTAGATAAACGCTATGATGTTTTCACCGGAAAACAAAGAACACCCCGACACCGATGTTGAAAAACAATATGTTCAGTGAGAAAGAGCGGTGGGAGTTGAGCCCTGTCCACTCCAAGGAAAAAGAAAGACAGATTATAGGATCATTGGAATGACTTGAGTAGGGTGGAGGGCTTGCTTGGTGCAAGGCTGCCCTCGATGCGGCGCTTGGCTTCTTGCATTTCCTCGGCAGTGACGTTCTCCGACTGCTTGGGCATATCAGGTTCATACTGAGGAATATCCGGGCTGTGTCCGACCGACATGCCAACTCGGATCTATAAGATAGGAGTGTTAGTATGCAATTGATCAAGTATGAAAAAAGATAAATCAGTTCGGCTCTTACCAAAGTTTCCAGTGCACACTTGGAGTTTTCCGCTAGGTCCTTGTCGAAATTGAGCTTGCCATTTTCAAAGAGCACTAGAAGGGTGCTGCCACCAAATTTGAAGTAGCCCAGCTCTTCAGCTCGTGAAACCTTCTCGCCGGCTGTCCGGGTGATGACCGTACTGCCGACCATCATGGCACCAACGCAGACAACCATTACTCGGCCATGCGCGACAGAGTCAATAGGGACGAGAATGCGGACATTCTCGCCGTATACATCCAAGGCGGATCGGATCGCCATGGGATTCACCGTATAATACTCGCCCTCGATGGTCTTGGGTTCACCCATTATTCCATCTACGGGGATGTGGAAGCGGTGGTAGTCTTGAGGTGCCAGACGGAACACTCCGACAGCACCGTTTCGGTATCGAGCAGCATCGTCCGGGTAAGCATTGCCTAACAACCTTTCAATCGAGAACTCACGGCCCTTGACCCAGATGCTAGTTGCATCGCTCAAGCGATCAAATACCACCGAGCGACAGTCGGCGGGAGACACAACAATCTTAGGTTCGTCGGGAGCGGAGCACGGACGGGCATCGGGCTTGAGGGCACGGTAGAAGAATTCATTGAAATTGCGGAAGTTCTCTAGGGGCATCAGAACTTCGGACATGTCCAGCTGGTGGAAATTGATAAAGTCCTTGATCTGCGATGCCGAGGCTGGGTCATCGTATTTGCGACCCTGCTTGACACTCAAAGAGCGCAATACACGGCGAACTAATAGAATTTGTTAGCAAACAGATCTTTTCGTCAACATATACACTTGAGCTCAAGGGTTACGTACTTCGCTTCTTTTCCATATCACGACTTTTGATGCCCTTATATAGCAGCCGGATCCCGAGTCGCACATATACACTCATGCGTTCCTCGTTTATCTGACCGGTGATCCGGTCTTGTACAAGGATATTGGCCGAGTTCGCTCCGAGTTTGTACCCGCCGTATGAGATCTTTGTAATGACTTTGGAGTACCACTTGCGCTGTGCCTGGCTGGAAGTCACAAAACCACCCATAACTAAGTTGTCAACCTGACGCCAATCCTGACTTGCGCACGTGGCAATGTGCGTGATGATATCCGCATCAGAGCGTTTCCCAAGACGTGGCTGGTGGCAGAGTGGGCACTCGCGAATTTCGACGACGTGCTCCTCGCCCCCATCGTCCGCGAGATCATCGGGCTGGAGGTACTCATCAGCGGAACTGGATTGTTCCTCATTGGACAGGGTTGGAATAGATGTGTTGTGCGGATCGGCATTAAGAGCAGCAATGGTGTTGGTTTCCAAAGTGTGCTCGTCGCTGCTAGATGGCTCACTATCTTGGCTTCCGGCGTTTGACAGAGGAAGCGAAAGCGCTCTGGGAGCAGCCATTGAATTTCTCTTCTGCAGGGTTTGAAGCGTGTCCTCGAGACAAATGACTGCCTGGTCGAATGTCAAATCATCGTTTTCATTAGACTTATTGTCCGCGCTGAAGCGTTTGAAGAAACTGTCAATTGTCGACTCCTTTAGCGTCGAACCGAGAGTGTCAAGCATTGTCGTCATCTCCACCTTGTCAATGCGACCACTCTCGTCGGCGTCATATTGCTTGAGCATCAACCTCCAGAAATGCTGTCGGAGAGCACTGTATGGCAGATACTTCGTCTTGACATGCAGCTCTGGCGAATGTTTGTCTTCCCACCGTTCTCTATTCTTGAGCATAAGGGGAATAGTACATGATCTGAAGCCGTTCTCGTCAATCGGGGCTGACTCGCCATCATACATGTTCAGGGTCGCCAATGAATTAGTACTATCCATCTCTGAAATTCCTTCTTCTGGGAGGGAAGAAGGTGTAAGGAGACTGGGCGTTGGCGCTTCGAGCATTGATTGGCTTGAGACTGATGTTGCGGAGTGGCGCGTCTTTATTATAGGCCGAGCCAGTTTGGAGAGACTTGACGAAGAATGCGAGGGTCTAACTCCAGGTCGCTGAGCTATCTTGGTACCTTTAGTGTGATCAGGTTCCTCCAGGTCCTCTACAAAGTGATATAATCCCGTCTCGGGGTCTGCTTCTGGGCCGGACTGGATGAGATTCCGCAGAGAAAAACCCGCAGAGGCGACAAAGTCATTCCCGGAGAACTTGTCTCGATCTATCACACTGAAGCTGATGGTATAAGACTGTTCGTGCCGCATCACCTGAAACACCATTTTCTCATGATACTCTGGGTTCAGGTTATGGCGGATGACAGGAGTTCTTAAGGTTTTCCTTCCTAGAGAGGTCACGACAAAAGGATCCATATCGAACGATGTCCGCGTTACTAGAACGTCAATTAGCATCTAGCGTTCTGCGTGCAGGAGAATGATTCATACCATTTCGTTCAGGAGGCAGATCGGTCACGCGAACAATTTCCATGAAAACGATACCTTGCACTCCGGTGCCCGAGCCTGAGAATTGGTATGCACGAGCTGCCAGGGACTTGCGTCTCAAGCGAGCCAATCGAAGTCGCCGGCGCTTTTCTCCCCCTTCTGGGCCGCCTTCTGGGCCACCTGCCGCGTCATCAGGCTCATCGGAGCTATCCTCGTCCCGGTCCAAGTCATCAAGATCGGCGGGAGGGATCTGAGAGTTCTGGTCATCCTCATCACCCGAGTATACCAATTTCTTGAACTTGGAGAATATTTCCGCCGGCGTGGCAGCGGGGTTCGCAGAATCGGCGAGCGAGAACTGCAGCAGAATCTCGCCCGACACAGTGCTATCCTTCTTTTTAGACGCCTTCCGCTTGGAATTCAAAGTATACCATTTAGGCTATGAATCAAGTCAGCCCGAGTCCCCAATTGTCCGAGCAACGTGTCCCTTCACCTACCTGTTGGTCCACCTGGCCATCAGCAAATATGTCCTCCAATGCGATATCGAATTCGCCCAGGTAATCCTTGCCGAATCGATCATGATCCCAACATAGAGCTTCCAACAGCGGCACGCCCATCACGGGCATGTCGAAGGAGACGTTCCATTCCGGGTTCAGGGTCTTGAATATGGTCGGCGTCGACTGCCTCGCATCTCCTAATGTAATCACCAAATACTGTGCAACATGTAAGCGGTCACGATTCGAATTGTCTTTGATCGCAGGGTGCTTACTGGGTCGCTCGTGCCACCTCGATCTTTGGCTGCGAGGTTACGTCCCTAATCAAACCATTGGAATCAGTCAGGGAGCCCACCAACATGAAAATGGTCCACAATTGTTCAGCACTTACTCGGATTACTGAAACCTTCAGCAGCAGAGGTTTGAGTTCCGGTGATCGTAACGGACTGGTGCTTCTGCTCCGTCCGGGAGTCGACGGCGCGCTCTTCGCCGAAAGGTGCGAGCTCAACCGTTGGGGGAGAGCCAACCGGACCATTGCGGATGTACACAAATGAGAAAAATTATAAGAAGGGAAAAGAAAGTAGGGGGAATAGAAAGGGTTGGGGCGGGTGGCTTGCTCCCTGGTCGAGACGATTGACGTTCAAGAGCCCCCCAGAGCTGATCGCCGATCCGCTGGTTGTGTCCCGGGTCGATCACAGGCCAAGAAACGGATTTACCCACTGTAATTTCCAGGTTCTCTCCGTTATTTCCAAAAACAGGGATTGGTTGAATATGATCGGCCGATCTCAACGGAATTGCAGAGAAACTTGAGGGGGAAAAGTGGGAGAAACACTGCCAATTGCGGTCAACGGGGGTCGACGGGGGTCGACATCAAAGAAACCTCCACACCGCAGGTTATTATAGGATCATAAGGTGGCAATTGGAAAAATGGATGCCTATTGTGTACTTGGCGATGCCATGGACATACTGTATGTATTGCTTTGTTTCTAAAAAAAAAACTTGTACAACTTATGCAATGTACTCCGGCCCTGCAGTAACCCCGCATCCTATACAAATATTGAGTGCTACTATGTAGTTTAGCCGAGGAACAACCTGGAAATCATAGTGCTATGAAATTTCTAGAATAGGACTCATCTGGAGTCAGTCTTGTCGTCGGTCGGCTCGTCCCCAAACCTCGTCGGCATTAGCTCTGCCCTTGGTTTCCGGCACATATCGATAGATGAAGACACCGAACAACCCAGCCATAGCTGCAAACACCCAGTATACCTGTCCACGGCCACCAAGGGCATCATCGAGCACTGGGAAGAATTGTGCCACCACAAAGGTTGCGATCCAGTTGGCACCAAGCGCCCAGCTCTGTGCCGCGCCGACAGCTTCGGGCCCTACGAGCTCGGAGGCCAGGATAAAGGGGACCGGGCCTAGTCCGACCGCAAAACTTGCCACAAAAAGTAAGGCAGCGATCGCCGTCAAAATCTTAGCGCTCATGAAGATACTTATCGCGAGAAGTATGGAACTGCAGCCCATACCGCAGATGCTCAGCATCAGGCACAATTTTCGGCCAATGCGATCGGGCAGGGGAGAGCACGCCAGCGTGATCACGAGATTAACCGCAGATATAATTACTGTGAGTAGCGCAGCCGTCGTTGGTAGGATGCTTTGGAGTAAAGACACGCTGTACATAACAATGCTGTTCATCCCGGTGAGTTGCTGGGCGACCATCACGCCAACCACAGCAATAATAGCCGGGCGGTAATAGGGGTCTTTGACAACCTGCATGAACGTGACTGCAGCCTTTCTAGACGGCCTGTCACCGGAAGAATTAGAGAGCAAGGACTCTTCCTCGCCAGATGCAGGGACATCTGAGGTGCTCCAACTCTCAATCTCCGCTTCAATGTCGGCATCCCGACCGCGGATCCGCTGCAGGACGCGGCGTGCCTGACTGATCTTCTGGTGTTCTGCGAGCCACGAAGGACTTTCTGGTACCAAGAACAACCCCAAGAGCTCCAGGGCCCCGATGATTCCGGCCACAGCCAGTATGAGTCTCCAGAGGCTTGCTTTGCTCCAGAAGTATCCCAGGGATTGTGTCAACAAAATACCGACATTGGTCATGACCTGGGTGAAGGCACCGAAGAGGCCTCGAGAACTGGGAGGAGCAATTTCCGAAATGTAGATAGGACCAACCACAATTGCAGCACCAGAACCAATTCCAGAGAGAAATCTACCAAGACTCAAGAGGGAAATTGCTGGTGCAAGTGTCTCCGCCACAGGCCCCAGAATAAAGAATATCGTGGTGACTCGTAATGCAAGTAGACGTCCATATTTGGTTGCGATGGGTCCTGCTAGCAGGGCTCCAAGTAAGCCACCGAGCGTGTAGATCGAAGAGACGAGGCCAAATTGCGATGGGGTCATAGGAAAGCATTGTGGAAGACTCGTGATTCCCGAAGAATGAATCCCTTGACGTTCACATGTTATCACAGATTTAGGGGCATTGAGCTCTGCCTAAGTAATGAACGTATTAGTGATGTTTAGTAGACATAGAGGGATGCTATCGTACCAGGTGGAAGCCAAATTGAAGCGGACCAAGCGTGACAATAAATACGAGATAGATCAAGTACGGTGTAACCCTCGACTGTGTTAATGTGCCCAAAACCATTGTGAGATAAATTTAGGCCAATCGATGCCCCGGGACAGGTTGAAGGTACGTTAGGGAGGGCCGGAGCCTAGGATGACGTTTTTTGCTGATTGTAGAGATACGATGATCTGAGGTCAAGTTGGTCAGACGGGAAGGTCTGCCTAGGTAGGCAAATGTAACATTAAATTTAGCACATAGAGTCCTTCACAATTCAGGGACTTGAACTAGTTGACTTGAAGAACATGTGAAGCTACAAGAAGTTGAAGCTGGATGGATCCGACATGTGATCTGACTAAGCGTTGACTCCGCTGAACTCATCGCATTGTACAACATACGGGGTACAATTCAGACGATACAGGCAATACATTAGAATATCTCTCGAATCCTTCGAATCCTTCTCTGTATTCAAACTGGAAATCGCGGAGAAGATATCTCCCCGCCAATGGAGTGACAACATCGCCGGCCCTTCTGATCCACAAATGAGTCTGACAAACCCGCCCTCTTCCTCCGGCTCTCTCTCGCGAACCAGAGTCGGTAACTTGAAACGGAGTCACCAGGCTACTGTCGATGGTAATTATATATCTTCTTTGAATCTGATTACTCGTGGCTTCTTGGTGTAACGGCTTGTCTCTTTCTATCTTTCCATCATGTTTGGAAAGGGTTTCCCTTTCTTGAATTCTGGAGGATTCTATTCTCGTGGTAACTCTTTCCCTTTGATTCTCTGTGATGATATTGTCTTTGTGATGCGAGTGTGCAAATTGGAAGGGATTCTCGCCTGGCATTCCATTCTCAATCCGGCAACCGGAATATGCTAACTGGGAGTTTATACAGATGCCATTGAATCAAGAAGACCCGGTGGGTATACCAGCAAAGTCCGGGTCCGAGATCGGTATAACATAGTAGGCTTTATCAGCAGTGGCACCTATGGCCGGGTGTACAAGGCCGTCGGGAAAAATGGCAAGAAAGGGGAGTTTGCAATCAAGAAGTAAAAACCCTCCAACATTTGATTTTTTTTTTCATTCTAACCTCATCCAGATTCAAGCCCGACAAGGAAGGCGAAACGATCCAGTACACAGGTTTGTCGCAGTCGGCTATCCGTGAAATGGCATTGTGCACTGAACTCTCACATGCCAATGTTGTCCAACTAGAAGAGATCATTCTGGAGGACAAATGCATCTTCATGGTATTTGAATATACAGAGCATGATTTGCTCCAGATCATTCATCATCACACCCAGCCTCAGCGACATGCCATTCCGGCGACTATGGTCCGGTCTATCATGTTCCAGTTGTTGAATGGATTGCTCTATCTTCATACCAATTGGGTCCTGCATCGTGATTTGAAACCAGCCAATATTCTCGTCACCTCAAGTGGCGCCATTCGCATCGGCGACTTGGGGCTAGCGCGCCTGTTCTATAAGCCACTCAACTCCCTGTTCTCGGGAGACAAGGTCGTCGTCACAATCTGGTACCGTGCACCCGAGCTGCTCATGGGGAGCCGGCACTATACTCCTGCCGTCGATATGTGGGCAATAGGATGCATCTTCGCCGAACTACTCTCGCTGCGACCAATCTTCAAAGGCGAAGAAGCCAAAATGGACAGCAAGAAAACAGTCCCTTTCCAACGTAACCAGATGATGAAGATTGTCGAAATCCTCGGTCTTCCCCGCAAAGAGTCCTGGCCGGGTCTAGCCTCCATGCCTGAATATTCCCAACTCCAGACCCTAGTGCTCCACCGCCAACCTTCACATTTCCATCGCGGCTCTAATCTTGAAGGCTGGTATCAGAGCTGTTTGAAGAACGGCGGATACACGTCCACCTCCAGTGCTGGCACTCCTGGCGCCGATGGATTCGATCTTCTGTCGCGTATGCTTGAATATGACCCAGCGAAGCGACTCACTGCCGAGCAGGCGCTTGAGCACCCGTACTTTACCAATGGTGGCCCTATCAGTGGTAACTGCTTCGAGGGTATCGAGGGCAAATACCCACACCGTCGGGTCACCCAAGATGACAATGATATTCGCACCGGTAGTCTTCCTGGCACCAAACGGAGTGGACTCCCAGATGATTCATTGATGAGGGCTTCCAAGCGCCTCAAGGAGTAGTCTTTTCATTCTTGCTGCATATCTGTTGATCATATTTTGCGGTGCGTGGACAGGCTGGCCATGATATCCACCCACATCATATATTTAATTCGGTATTGGCGTTATAACTCGGGGGGTTGCATCATGGCCATTTAGCCCGGAGGCTATGAGACCACTGTATTTGTACCATGAAGGTGGGTTGATCCCCAATTGAAGGAGTCATTCGAGCTCTGCTAGATAGTAATCATTTCAATTGCATACGATGCGCCGTTCGTACTCATACCTCCCACCATTGCCCAATTTCCCAATCCCATATTCGCTAAATATCGTACATGTTGAACCACCCCCGAAGACCCCCATATAGCACCCGATGATGATAACGCCGAAAGGATAAAAAGATTGCGAGAAAAAAAAAGATAATCAGTACCTTGCGACCAAAGCGAAGAGTCGGTTTCGGTGAATCAGACAAGAAATTGACAGTCAGTCATATGCCATGCTGCTCGTGTCACTTATCTCCGTGAGTATCATCCTTGCCGTCACCATTCACGGTAGAAGCGTGATGAGCGGCATCTTTGATGCCCTGCTCATCACCACGTAGCGCCTCGAAGTATCCCTTGATATCTTCCGCGCTGACAGCCTGTCCACTCTCAGCGAAGGGTTGCAGAAAGACCTTGAGTTTGTCACGCAGATGGTTGTATGCCATTGCACCTTCGATGGCGCGCACTCGATCCATGTTGTTTAGTGCTGCTTCGCCGCGGTCGTAGATGCTGCCAGTACCGACACTTGCGGTACCATCAGCCAGGCCGTCGTCGGACATCGGAGGCTCATAGGTATCTTCTTCTTCGCGAAGCTGGGGGTAGGGAATAAGCTTAGGGAAGCACTCTGCACAGCGACACAGCTGCCCATGGAAATCATCCAAGGCAAAAAGAGAGAATGATTCCACTGGAGTGGACTTCGGGAGCTCTGTGTGCTTGGGGGCGGATGGCTTTGTAGGAGTATCGTTTTCCTCCTTGGTAGGCTCCTCTTCCTTTGTGACATTCGATGGTTGTTCCTCGACATGAGCTTCTTCCTCTTTAATCCGCTTGGTGATAGGCTCTCCTTCGGTCGGACCCTCGTCGTCTGCCTTGCGCTTGTTTGAGTGTTCGATCTTCTCCTGATCCTTGTGTTCAGTCTCTTTGAGCTCAGTGGCGGGTACGGAGGGGTTTGGCTCAGTCATATTTAGCTCAGCCCCATTCGAGGCCTTTTTTAGTCCACCTTCTCGGAAAACTGGCGGCAAGAACCCAGGAGTGCCCGCATATGGTTTGATCCAGGGGTTAGAGTCGACGCATTTGAAGCAAATCAGATGGTCAAAATCATCCTCTGCGGGAAAGCCAGGTGGGGGCAGATCTTCTTCGCCCTCGGCTGAAGTGTCATTGGTGGCATCACCGCCACCGAGTCCGTTGGCCTTGAGGGCAGCCTTGTTCCAACCACGCGACAAGCCGATCAAACACTCCGGGTGCCACCAGTCCTCGCCACAGCCTCCAGTCTCGACGGTGCCAAGTCCTAGGCACTGGTACATTGTCCCCTTTTCTGAATCCGCATCGTACTGTTCGCCGCAGCCACAGAACTGATTGCGAAAGTTATGGTTATATGTGTTGCCTGCTGCAGCCTCTTGGGAGTGCACACCCTTTTTGCCGGTTGTGGGATCTTCACGGAGTGTGCAACAAGAAGATGATGGTAAACGGGTGGTTCCACAGTCGCAGACGAAGTTGCGCTTGTTGAAGAGCTCGACTAGGGTATGCTCGCCGTGACAAGCGATCGAGCACGAGTAACAGACGGCAGCGGCAGTGTAGGGTTCGTTGGGGCTGACAGGAGGAGGATTGCAGGTGAGACATGCAAAGAGTACCTGTCGCAATGGTCCAAGGTCATATGTGCAAGAGTCAAAG
Organism: Penicillium roqueforti; assembly: GCF_015533775.1. Classification (NCBI taxonomy): domain Eukaryota; kingdom Fungi; phylum Ascomycota; class Eurotiomycetes; order Eurotiales; family Aspergillaceae; genus Penicillium; species Penicillium roqueforti. The sequence continues at coordinate 792,196 of NW_024067566.1, read as the reverse complement.
GCCTAAAGTCAATAAGTCAGCTGTTGAGATAAGTCAAACGCCGCGCCACCTGCTTTCTTGGGACACTGACATAAGGAAGAGCCTCGCGCGCATCTGCCTCTAGTTGGAGCTGGGATTCAATAAACCTAAAATCAATTAGTATATCACTTTCCTAGTGTGGGGGAGAGTATTGGGGAGACATACTCTTTCGCGGTCTGGGAATTCTGGGAGCCCATGCTCTCACTACGAGCATCTTCGGTGAGTTGAGCAACAACCGAGTGCGGGGCGTCCATGTTTGGGAATTGTATCAGCGTCCTTATCGTAGAAATTGACAAATAACGAAAGGCCTAAGTCCTAAGTGTCGAGGCGATATGTTGGATCACGACGCGACGTGATGGGTCGCGACGTAACTTAAAGTTTCTGCCGGCATTTTCCAACAAATGCAGGCGTTACCGCCCTACACCGCCCATGGGCTTATGTTTTCTCTACATAAGTGGAACAAGCACGCTAGATAGACATGCAGGTGCCGGTTTTAGCTGAGAATTTGTATACCGCTTTTGTACCAAACTGCATATGATAGTAGCTAAGACAGCAGATACCTGTGATTTGCTAAGGAAGCAGAGTGTATTCTATTCAAAATAACTAAGATTAGGAGAGAAAGAAGAAGCAAGTTGCACTACTCTTCTCATTGTCTCTCGGCGCAGAAATCTTACCTTGCTTTCGCTTTCTCGTCAAAGGGAGAAGAGAGCCCGGAGCCCTAGAGAGTAAGGCTGATTAACACTCATTTCTGCGGATAACAAATCGAGCCTCTTATTATCATTGTTCTCAATCTTGAAACGTCACACACGCAGCCAAAATATCCATTGCAGCTCTGCCCGTGGAATTAATCTCAAAGATATATAACCAGTTGGATTTCCAGCAATTGGTCGCTCTGAGATTATCATGCCGTACTTTGTACAAGAACTCACTGGAGAATTTCGCGGATACCTTTGCCGAAAAATCCGTTTCATTGTGATAAGCGAAATTCTCTATAAACTAGAAGAACTATCCAAGTCAAATGGTCTCTGTAAGTATATCTAAGAGCTATAGATAATACTAACTCTATTCAATGGTACTGAAAAGTCCCTTAGTATAGTATATATACTATCGAAAAGCTGCCGACAAGTTAATGGCAATAAGCTGGAAAGTCGGTATACTATCTATAAAGCTATACCTACAGACAATTCCAATCTACTAGAATCAGAAGCGTTTAGTATTCGACTTCGGGAATATAAGATCGATTTCAGAACCCCTAAACATTAGGACTCGCAGATTATAGAACGGAATTTTTGCTTAATCTATAGTAGTAGACAGTTCTATTCCTAGGAAGGCGATAGATAATAAGCCGGATTGATTTTTTGTTCGATGTTTATAGCCTATGAGCGTTTACCCATACTGGTCAGTGTAGCTAGATAAGGAAACTAAACTCCTTGGAATTATCGAAGCTTTTTCTTACACTATATGGCTCAAGCTGCAGACCCCGAAAGCTATATACCTACTATTCCAATTTCTGTGGTAATATCGGCCCCAGAATTGCCCTCTCCGAAGAACAATTTGACTCTCTACTCTCTACATTGAAAGGCCTAGAGGATCTACATTTATGTATTGATCTCAATGAGGCGGCTTGACTGAAATTTTTCACGAAGCTTGCACCTCAACTGGAAGGACTGATTTGTCGCAAGATCATATGCCTGCCCACCAGGCAAAAAGCTACGTTAGAAACATTTTAGGATAAAAATCATTTGCATTTATCTCAATAGCTTTGCAATAATTGTGCTTGCTTGTTAGATTGGATAGGCACAGAGATGGGTGGAGCGGAGGGGCGGTGGAACAGGCGGGATATCCCGCCCTGGGTATCCCGCAAATCTCACTTTGACCTTGATTGGTCAGCCATGGAGCAAGCCATAAGTCACTTACAAGACGAGAACCTTTGTACAGAATGTCTTGAATGAACATGGGCCTTCATGACATCTTGAGGAAGGCCCGGTCCCAGGAATGCTTGGGTCTATACCTGAGACATATACTAGACCGGCTACCAGACCGTTTGGAGGGAAATCTAGTATACTAGTATGCAGATCTTGACTTCAATCCTATACACATTACAGAGGACTCCGTAACTCCATGTGTATTGGAATTTTCAGGATATTCCAAGGTTAGCCCTTTGCATGTTCCCGCTCCCAATCTTTTACTCCATACTTGGTTTATAATGCTATTACTCACCTTGACACATAGCTCTACCCCAATTCAAGGAGCATTCCTGTAGGAAACTAAGACTATAGTTTCTTTATTTGCCCTATTTATTTGCCCTATCCAAAGACAAAAGTGTATTTTCTAAACCCGCTATCTGATGGTGACATACAAAGACAGGGATCATCCATGGATTTCTAATCCATCCAGTTTTTGTGCTCTGAGATCCCCACCCTTTTTTCCCCCCATGCATCTATATCATTTTTAATCTGCTCTTCTTGAGGGTGCTTTTTTTCTCCCAAGAGCGAAATATGACAGCCTACGAGTCTTCCGGAGCAATTGCGAGCGGGGAAGAGAAAGGGAACAATACCCAAACACCAAATGCGCCAGTGAGAGATACGTCAAATGCACCATTGCCCCCACCTCCAGATGGCGGATTTCATGCCTGGGCTCAGGTCGTTGCAGGACACTTGGTCGTAGCCCTGACTTGGGGCTACGCCTCCAGCTTCGGGGTGTTCCAAAATTATTATGAGTCTACGCTACCACAAGCCCCCTCCGATATTTCGTGGATCGGTGGATTCCAAGTCTTCTGTCTTTTGTTTATCTCAACGCTCTCCGGCCGCGCAACAGATGCTGGATTGGCAAGGCCGGTGGTAGCCCTAGGTGGGCTGCTGTTAGTTATCGGGACCTTTATGACGAGTCTGGCCACGGATTACTGGCAGATCTTTCTGGCTCAGGGACTTTGTATTGGCATCGGCCAGGGTCTCATGTGGCTGCCTACTGTGACATTGATCTCGACATACTTTGTCCGCTATCGGGTCTTTGCCGTCACAGCTGCTGCCACGGGAACAAGTACGGGGGGCATGATTTTCCCTGCAATGATCCAGTATCTTACCCCGAAGATCGGTAAGTCTATTTCAGCCGCACTGGTTTTCATAGCTAATCAGATAAATACATAATCAGGGTTTCCATGGGCTGTCAGGTGTATGGGATTTGTCGTGCTCATCATGGTCATAATCACCTTAGCACTTTTGCGTCCTCGACTACCACCACGCAAAGCGGGACCACTGATTGAATGGAGCGCTTTCAAGGAACCGGCCTACATGCTTTTTACCTTGGGGGTATTCCTTCTATACTGGACCCTTTATTTTGCCTTCTTCTACGTACGCTGCCAAATCCAAGATCTATAATTAATTGGGCTGACGGTTTTCCAGGTGCAAGTCTATGCGACTGAAAAGCTCAGATTGTCCCAAGAAGCCGGAGTGAATTTAATTATCGTCACCAACGCCCTTGGGATACCCATTCGCGCCCCTTGTGGCTATCTGGCCGATCGTTATATCGGGCCGCTCAACCTACTGATTCCTTGGGTAGCGCTGTGCGGCATTCTGATGTTCTGCTGGGCCGCCGTTCATACTGTGGCCGAGTTATATATCTTTGCTGTGTTTTATGGACTGGCATCGGCGGCCGCTATGGGCTTGTTCGCTGGCACTATTCCTTCATTGACCAAAGACCTGGACAAGATCGGCACTCGGGTCGGCATGTCGCTCTCTATGATAAGCTTCGGACCCTTGACCGGGCCATCCGTGGCGGGAGCGTTGATCGCGCGCACGGGAGGTGGCTATTTGGCTGGGCAAATATGGGCAGGATCAGCCTTGCTCGTGGGAGTATTGGCTCTTGGGGGAGCACGGGTCATAATATCCGGGCCACATCTCCGAGCAAAACTATGAGCTTTATATAACACTAGAAAGAGGGAAGACATTCAGAAATGAGATCAAGAAAGACATGAAAACAGAAAAAGGACTATTAAAAGAAAAAGACAAACACCAATTCGAACACTACTAGTACATGTAGGTATGTACTTGAGGCCGTTCCCGTGGTAGGTCCTTCCCTCTATAACCTTATTTCAAGTTGTTCTTCGTTCATCTCTCGCTAGCACCAATCACTTAGAAAGACATACCACTTCATCATGGAACAAACACATGAGCAGTTCATACATAGCACTTTCGACCATCTCGATACAACAGCCAAGGAGATTACGGCTGCTCTCACCCGTGGCAACTGTCGCCATGGCTTTATCGGTGGATACGCGGTGTCCCTTGTTGGTGGAATGAGGATGACAGATGTACGCCCTTTCAGTGTCTTCTCAACACTTGCACGATCACTCAAGCTAATTTGAACTACCTAGGACGTTGATATCCTCGTTGACGCAGACCCAGCCGATGTCCGAAACCTGCTGCTCCAGGTGCCCGGGTTCCAACTCTCCCAGAGCAATAACCTGGTTTTTACGCGCGATCAGGGTACGATTCGGGTTGAGATTCTTCGTGGCGGCAGAAATCGACCTTCGAGGCTACCCGATGCAAGTTCCGTTCCTCTTTACCATGTCTCCGCCAGCGACTTACCAGGACGCGTTGGCGATGTCCCGAGTTAGTGTCCTTTTGCCTTTGCACTTTATACTAGATTTCGAACTCTTACTAACCATCAGATTATAGTCCCTATTGTGCACCCCTCCGTTCTCGTGCTTACAAAGATCAAGAGATGGGCGTTTATTGCTGAATCCACCCGTCCCCAAAGTAACAGAAAGGCTCGCGGTGACTTTGAGGATATTACGGCGATCTTGAACTGGCTTGCTCGAAAGAATCTTCACATTTATTTCACGAACTACCCGGAGAAATCAAGGGACGATTTGCTTTCATGGGTTCGGAAGTTGTATGAACTACATACTACTGTTCGTGCCCTGCTTGAGATCACGATGGAGGCGCAGGACTTTGCACTTATTCGCAACTAGAGAGCTGTGAAATAGACCGACAGTCGCGGACGACACGTTCAGCAATGGTCAAATATTTCTCCTCCGTTGAGCCCCAATCCCTGGTTTTGATATTCCGAACTGCTTCTTCCACCCGTTTCTGGAAGTCTTCTTCGCTCTCATCGTCGACTTCATCGTTCTTAGTATTCAGAGGTGGGTCATGAAATATGTAAGAGGATATAAAACCAACAAGATCACTTTCCACATGATATCTGCTGCTGTCACCAATAGGGTGGTTGAGAAGATGGCGTATTAGTGATATCATGTACATTCGAGGCTTAGGTGTCAAGACCCTCAGCGTATGGTCAAAGGTAGATGTAACTTCTACGGTGTCTTGGAGAGTGAGGTCGAGAAGCGACAATGGGTACAGAAATATTCGGTGCGAACGAACTGGATCTAGACTGTGAACAAAGCCTGCTCGTTCCCATTGTCCATATATCGCAGTAGCCTCTGCGGATGGGGGAATACAAGGAATGCCCCGGTCTGATAGGGTCTGGGATGCGAGCGATAGCAGCGCATCGGGCACCGCCCATTCAACAAGCTAGGATTAGGAAGTCAGTAGAGCCCCACGACTAAATTGCTGGATAGGATATTTCATCTCTTACTCTAAGGATCAAAGGGTATCCACATCTGTACTGTATCTGTGATCCCCACTCTACAAGAGGGATATTTTTATCGACTAGAGCCTTCGCAGCCATTTCGGTGATATCCGCACGGATTTGTCGCGACGGTGTTTTGTCCTGGGGTAATGGATCCATGTTTTGATCAAGAACTTGATGTGGAAGGGATGGATCTTTGTATACATCGATGTATAAAGTGGATAAAGGGCAAACCGGTGTTGAGCGGTGAGCATGCTATAAACTTGGAAAGTGGTTGAATGCTCAATGGGCAGGCGGCCTGAAATTGAAAGGAACTAGTCATGAAATCAATCACACTTGCGACAGAATGTTCACTCCAACGACCGACTGGCCAAGTGGTTAAGGCGTCTGTCTTACATTTCATATGTTGGAGTTCACAGAAGGTCGCAGGTTCGATCCCTGCGTCGGTCATTGACTTTTTGCAAGTTCCAATTTTTGCTTTAGTCTAATGTGGTTTCTTTCTTTCTTTTTTTTGTTCTTATTAGTTACAGCGCTGTAAATTGTGCCATAGAAAATAAACCAGGAGCCCGTTGTGTAAAGATAGGGAACGTGGAAGGCCCACCTTCCTAATCGGGGCTTAATTGAAACGCGTCGCGTGTTGGACGCGACTCTCTGCACAACTCGACTTTGCCGCCCCTTCTCCCTCCCTTCATTCTATCAACCACGCTATCACACACTCGAGTAAAAAACCTCTGAAACATACATATACTTATCCATACTCATAATTTCCTGCCGTTCATCTTTTTTCTTTGAATTTTGCCAGCTGAAATACCCACACAATGGAGTGAGTGTGCCTCCTGAATTTTCTGCGCTCAAAAGCTAATGCACTACAGTCCGCTCCGAGCCAGCGATTCGGCCGCAAACCGTGGCCGGGGGGCCAACACTCGTAAGAGAGACAGAGAGGATGACATGTCCTCCCCGGCGCCATTGCCTCCTTCCAGTCGTATGTTTGCTTCTTTGTCCGGGCTGCGTCAAATTGAGACTGACGATGTTCATGTGCAGCCACTGCTTTGGGCTCATCCCCTCCTCCGATCCCCTTTGACATGGGAGATGAAGATGAGGATGAGGATAGAGGTCTAGTGCCAGATATTGATGACATTGACGAATTGGCTGAAGACGAGGACGGCATTGATCTGTTCGGTGACAACTTCGAGCGGGATTATCGAGATGCAGCGCAAGATCGCTATGAAAACGACGGATACATCGACGATGATGAAGACCATGATGAAATCGATGCCGCAACTCGTCGGCAGCTAGATGCCCGCCTAAACCAGAGAGACCGAGAACTAGCACGTCGGCGCCGCATGCCTGCCGCCTTTTTACAAGATGAGGACGATATGGAACTGGATCTGTCGCGCCAACCCCGGCGACGCAGACACCATTATGATGAGGATCGTGAAGATATTGACATGGCTGATGAGGGCATGGAAGAGCTGTCATTGGAGGAACTGGCAGATGTGAAGGCAGCCAACATTACAGACTGGGTGACACAGCCCCAGGTTCTTCGCTCCATCTATCGTGAATTCAAGGCCTTCCTGACAGAGTTCATCGACGCCGCTGGCCAGTCTGTTTACGGTAATCGAATCAAGACACTGGGTGAGGTGAACTCCGCTTCACTCGAAGTGTCGTACGCCCACCTCAGCGAGACCAAGGCAGCTTTGTCATACTTCCTCGCCAACGAACCCACCGAAGTCTTGAAGGTATTTGATCAGGTTGCGCTCGACGTTACGCTATTCCACTACCCACAATATCACGATATTCACAACGAAATCCACGTCCGCATCACTGATGTGCCGATCATTTACACCCTACGCCAGCTGCGCCAGTCGCATCTCAACTGTCTGATCCGTGTCAGTGGTGTTGTTACCCGTAGAACTGGTGTCTTCCCGCAATTGAAGTACGTCATGTTCCTCTGCAAGAAGTGCGGTATCACCTTGGGTCCGTTCCAGCAGGAAGCTAGTGCGGAGGTGAAGATCTCGTTCTGTCAGAACTGCCAGTCGCGTGGTCCCTTCACTGTCAATTCTGAAAAGACAGTCTACCGCAACTACCAGAAGTTGACCTTGCAGGAGTCGCCCGGCTCGGTTCCCGCAGGTCGTCTGCCGCGGCAGCGTGAGGTCGTTTTGCTTGCCGATCTAATCGATAGCGCTAAACCCGGTGATGAGATTGAGATTACCGGCGTCTACCGTAACAGCTACGATGCCCAACTGAACAACAAAAACGGCTTCCCGGTTTTCGCCACCGTAATTGAGGCCAACCATGTGGTCAAGGCACACGATCAGCTGGCTGGTTTCAATCTGACAGAAGAGGATGAGCGCGCAATCCGAGCCCTCTCCCGTGACCCCGATATTGTGGACAAGATTATTCGCTCTATGGCACCCAGTATTTACGGCCACCAGGATGTCAAGACTGCTGTTGCACTTTCACTCTTTGGTGGTGTTAGTAAAGAGGCCCAGGGCAAGATGCACATTCGTGGTGATATCAACGTTCTTCTTCTGGGTGATCCTGGTACCGCCAAGTCTCAAGTGCTCAAGTTTGTTGAGAAGACCGCCCACCGTGCTGTGTTTGCCACTGGTCAGGGTGCTAGTGCTGTTGGTCTCACGGCCAGTGTTCGCCGCGATCCTCTCACGAGCGAATGGACGTTGGAAGGTGGTGCGCTTGTGTTGGCTGATCGGGGTACTTGTCTTATCGATGAGTTTGACAAAATGAACGACCAGGATCGGACATCTATTCACGAAGCCATGGAACAGCAAACCATTTCTATCTCCAAGGCCGGTATTGTGACAACATTGCAGGCTCGCTGTGCTGTCGTGTCCGCGGCTAACCCCAAGGGTGGTCGGTACAACAGCTCTATCCCATTCTCCGAGAATGTCGACTTGACGGACCCTATCTTGTCTCGTTTCGATATTCTCTGTGTGGTGCGTGATTTGGTTGACCCTGCCGAGGATGAGCGCTTGGCCAACTTCGTGATTGAATCACACCACCGGTCCAACCCCGCTCGTCCCCTCCGGAACGAAAAGGGCGAGTTAGTTGATACCGACGGCAATCTTATTGACAACGAGGGTTACCGCATCAACCGAGATGGTCAGAGACTGCCTCCATCACAGGAGGAGATCGCCAAACGCGCAGCAGAGAAGCAAAGAGACGAAGAGGAGAAAGAGGGCGAGATCCCGCAGGAGCTCCTGCGGAAGTATATTATGTATGCCCGAGAGCGTTGCCACCCCAAGCTTTATCAGATCGATCAGGACAAGGTTGCCCGTCTCTTCGCAGACATGCGCCGCGAGTCCCTTGCCACCGGAGCGTACCCCATTACAGTAAGTCATCTCCCTACCGTCTATACAGTGACAATTTTCTTACTCCAATCTTCTAGGTTCGTCATCTTGAAGCGATCATGCGTATCGCAGAATCTTTCTGCAAGATGCGTCTGTCAGAGTACTGCTCCTCGCTAGATATTGACCGTGCCATCGCTGTTACTGTGGATTCGTTCATCGGCAGTCAAAAGGTCAGCTGCAAGAAGGCACTCTCTCGTGCATTTGCCAAGTATGTTTCTCTCCATCCTTGAATCTAGTGGAATCTTGTACTAATTTCTACTTTCAGATATACACTCTCCAGACCAAAGCCCCAGTCCAAGCGCCGTGCGGGCATCCCTGTCTCCAACCCTCACCTGCCGCGGGCTCAATCCATCGCCCAGTGAACGGCCTTCTAGAAGGCGGGTTGGGGCTTCCCCGTTGAATGGTTTCTTTTGTGTTTTATACCATCTTGTTTGCATCTTATGTGTGGCGTTTATGAAAGGGGACCCGTCCTCGAATTGGGCCATGACACGGTAATGAATACAAAATCAATGAATGATATTTCGAATTTGTATGTTGAGGTGGTAGCAGGCTGCGTACGCCCAAAACTACTCTACTTTATTGGGATGAATGGACCGTAGCGCATACGAAAATCCTAGGGCTGCTATGACACATAGCAGTAAATCCAACATGGTATTCCGATAACACAGGTAGGTTCAGATCTGACGTAGCCACATCCACCTTGAGATATCGCATTAAGGCGGCTAGGGTTGACCGATTCACTATTCAACCCGAACAAAACAGGTAGTTTCTACCTAATTCGTCTGCGTATGCAAGTCCAATGATATCTTAATTCAAGTTATGACCTCATCTTAGATCGCATTCCAAGCCGAAGAATGTTCGATATCTATGGAGTACCGAGTCCCGAATACTTCTCCGCATACTAGATAGATGTCGGCTAAACTGTCTGGAGAGGCTGGCATTATATTCGAAATGCAAGGTTTTATATGCAGATACAGCGAACTAGCATTCGAATCGGTCATATTCAGCCACCGCTCATTGGCCATAACTGATATCCCAACCTTTTTAGTGGTATCCACGGGGACTGCAAGTGAAGTTGCGTCCTTCTCCCTCGGCAGATGAGCTCATCACTTTGGATCTTTCTAGACTGCACGAGATCTGGAGATGCGGAAAGTAACAGAAGATATCATGTTGCATACACATTCCAGGAACAGAAGATGATATCAAGGTGGAATGGCAACGTCATTCCCCGGGGTGGGCTATTTTTGGTAGCCGAGGAATCTCCATCCCTTTATGTACAATGTACAAAGTACGTGCCTGATTAGCTGGGATGTCCCCAGATGTCCAGTCGAAGTCAATGTACAGAGTACATAGCAGTCAGTTCCTGAACTGTCACAACATGTCAAAGTGGAACCTTGGCGATGATTTGGTATTAGCCTCTACGGCTATAACGCCAGTCTGGGGATTCGGCAGAGCGAGAAAAAGTTAACACAAGCCCGAACGGCATAGCATAAAAACATGAACACATATAATGTAAAGAAAGAAATAGAAAGATCGACAGGGCCAAGTGAAAGAGGATGATTTCCCCAAGGAGACGATCACTGGGCAATTTACGTATGCTCGCCTCTCCCGTGTTCCCTAATCCCCTTGCCCCCCCTCCTTTCTCCCTTAGACTTCTTTTTCTTTCTTTCACTTTGATTCTGTTATACCTTCTCGCTTATTGAATGTTGAACTTGACCTGTGGTAGTCCATACTATCTTACCCCTGATTATCACTGTTTCAGCACTACCTCCTGCCACTTTCTTCCGCATTCGTGCGACACCTAACGCGGCATCTCATTGCACGCAAACGGCCTCTCCACCCACACCTTGTTTCAGAGGCGAAATATCCTTCACAATGAATGCCACTCCAGCGTTTGGATATGCGCCTGGCGTGTCGCTGGCCCCGCAGGGTACGTAACCAGAAGCTTGACCTCCCCTAAATCATAGGATATCAGACGTTACCGCTGGGGGTAGTTTGAACCCCCCTCCCCTGATCCATAAATGACACCTTCCCTTGACTTTCTGGTCTTCTATCTTTTTCAGACCTGTGACTGATTCAAAACGTCTCTGCGACCAACAGAATACCAAGATTCTCCAACAGCGGCCAGTTTTGGCTCCAATAACCCCTTCCGGAACCGCGCTCTTTCGCCTGGATCCATTTCATCGATCAACCGTCCGGAACGCCCACGCTCTACAAACCCATTCTTAGACGACGCTGAGGGTATACCTCTGCAGCCGACCCCTGGCGTGTCGACTAGTGCCAATATGTTCTCTCCAATTGAGAAGAATGATATGTCGTCCAACACTCGGGAGCTCTTTGTATGTTTCGGAATCTTGAACCTACATACTCAAATCTGGTCTAACCTCTTAATAGGAATCCCTCTCCCTCAAGCCTGCCCCCCAGATAAATCTTCCTCGGCCTGCGGCGTCTGACGCCACCCAACGCACTCCCTCGAATCGCACCAAACCCTCAAGGGAGCGCCCGGAGCGTCCAGCAGGACGACCGGCGGTGTCAAAACAGAAAGATCTGCTCGACATATTCGCCGACCCCCCTGCTTTGTCCCAAACCTCCAAGGACAAGGCGCCCCGTCGTGCTCGGCGGAACTCGGAGTCTTCGGTAATGGATCGAGGTTCGCTGTTGGACCTTGATGACGACGACGACAAGCGCCGACGTGAACGGCGTCGCGAGCGTGAGAGTCGCAGCAAAGATGGCAAATCGCGCTCGGGCCGCAAGGATCGACGACTTGATATCATTGATAAGTTGGATGTGACGAGTATTTACGGTACCGGAAGTAAGTATCACGGTTTTTTCAGTATACGGCTCATGCTAACTGCAATAATAGTGTTCCACCACGATGGTCCGTTTGATGCCTGCAACCCTCATCGCAATCGCCGCGGCGTGCGTACCGCGCCAATGCAAGCTTTCCCCAAGGGTTCCAGCAACATGGCTCTGGGCGGCGCAGGGCCCAACAACTCTAACATCGATCTTGACCTTTTCCATGGCAGGATGGAGGAGGGACACACCGACTTCTCGACCGCTGCGAGCCGCAACGCTGAGACGGCTGTCATGGATCCCACTGCCCGAGTAGACCCGATTCATGGGCCGCAGAGTATGGGACTGGGAACCAGCACCTTCCTCGATGGAGCTCCGGCTAGTCGGTCTGCCATTTCACGCCATCAGACTGAGAATGAAAACGGTATGGGACCGAATGGTGGCCTTGCACGGAAGAAGAGTTTGGCTCAGCGACTACGTGGACGAGGTGCTCCTGGTCGCATTGCTTATCCAAACGACAACTACCCCCCTGCGCCACAGGTGAGCTCCAGCCATTCTGGAACCTCCCGGGGTTATGAAAGAAACCCCTACTTCCAAGAAGACGAATATGAGGAAGAGTGGGACAAAAAGGGATCGAGTATCGAAGCTCGCCTCGAGGGCGGCCGAGTTCGATCGTCCAGCAGTCCTAAGCAAATGGAGCACAAGATCATCAGCGAGCGACCTTACGAAGAGTCGAGGCTAAACACTGCTGGTGGTGGTGGTGGGTTCTTGAACCGGATGAAGAGTCTGCGCAAACCCAAGCCGGAAAGACGGACTAGCGACTAGGTCACCTAGCAGTCACACATTGAGCCTGTCCCGGAAATATACGATGTAGCAAGCGGGCCTTTCTCACTCGGGTGCACCTCCGGGATGTGTCAAATCCATGATTCCCTCACTATCTCACCATCCAACTCCTCAATGGGGAGGGATGGTTCCACACGTTAATACCCAGCATCAAGCACCGATGAACGCACGGCGCCTAACATGGCGTTCGTATCTTTCGGAAGAGAGTGCTTCCAAGTGCTTCTGATTCTAGACCGCCATGAAACACAATGCCCTGATCTTAAGATAAGACCATGGCTATGATCGGAGTTTTTTCCAAGGTTTTTTTCTTTCTTGTATCTCAGCTTCAGTCTTGCTTTCAGAGACATGTATTTTTTTACCGATTGCTGTTTTCCATGTCAGTTTGAAAAGGATATGATAATTGAACTCGTTGGTTCCAACATGGTTTCATCCCTGATCTCTATCTGTAGAAGTATTAGACTGAACATGTCATTAATGACTCTGCCACGCCTTCGTTAGATTTTACAAGTACAGTGACACAGCAAATGTTTTAGCTGGCTAGAGTTTACTGGAATTTTATACTCCGTATTCCGTATGTTGGATGGCAACGAATATTCAGTTCTGGAGTTTCCTTGGACGCACTGACCTTCAAGCTAAGCGCCGTGCATATTTTTCGTGAGATATAGCTTTTGCCTATTAGAAGACAATACATTGTTCTCTATAGATATCATCTCAAACGGGGCCTCGTTTCAACGCAAGGCCTCATGACCACTTGGATCGCTAACGATAGAAACCGATGATAATGTAACTTCGAGTTTGTATATCCAAGATATATATCAGTTTAGAGTAATGATGATTCCGAAGATATTTAAGAAGTATCATTTGCCATATAAACCTGTCTCTATCATCTCCAAATCTCTCCATCATTGAACTCTCTATCCTTCCAAAATCGCACACATATACCACCATGGGTCAATCTTCATCGAGGTACCTCAACGTATACATTGTATACACCCTATGCACTCCTTCCGGGCACCCGACCCGCTCAGCCCTCTTCGTTAGTGAGGAGGGATCTTCTACTGGCGACCACTACTACCTCGCCGACGATGCCGTCTGGGGGTATTGCTACAATCGTGAACGAGTGACATACTCGACCCAACACCCGAAATTCAAGGGTACTGAGTTGGTGTTCACGGGCACCACACGTCTTCGAAGATATCCTAAGAGCTGGGACTCTCTGCTGTGCAACTTGCCTGCTGAGCGACTGAGCGGGAAACAAATGGTGGCTATGTCTCGTGAGAAGGCGGAGGATTTGCTTTGCCATGAGGCTTTGACTTTGTTGAGAATAAATATATCTTGATGTGCCTCTTCACGCCATTGATATAATGGCCTGGTTTGGTTGGGTGGACTGGTGAAACTGGTCTGTTGGTTCTGTTGGTTCCATTGGTCCTGGCGTTCTGTTGTTCTGTTGTTCTGTTGTTCCGTGATCTATATAGTCCTTGTTATTGAATCTATTGGTATTTATAGGCTTACAGGTTGGCTTCTATAGATATAGTAATATTAAAGCCATAGTATAGGCTTGGGGAACTGAAACTGACTTCAAACAATGGAGAGGCGCCTTTGTGATTTCTTTGGAAAAGAGAAACAGAAATAGAAATAAGAATAAAACAGACAAAGAGTATTTAAGAGTCAGCGTTCGCCGTGTAAATCTACCTCCATATCATCCCCAAGTCTACTCCTCGAGCTCTCTATATCTTTCTGCAAAGACAAACCCTCGAAGCAACTTTTTCTACTATGAACAATACCACGAAGAGTATCACCGACACCATGGTCAACGTCACTTTGGCGGAGCCCCAAAGACACAAAGTCTACATTGTCAAATACAACTTCGCCTCCTCTCCCCCAGAAGGCGACTCGGCCATCTTTGTCAAGACCAACGAAGAGGTCGGCCACATTCACTTCATTGCCTCTAAAGATGCCGGCGCCCACTTATACCACGACCGTGTGAGCGTCAGGGCGCATGAAGTCACGGAAATAGGAGAAAGCCTGATGCTAATAGGCACTACCCTTATCAAGAACTACCCCGGTAGTTGGGATGAGGCGCTGCGGGTAATCGAGGAGAACCAGCAGTATGTGACACCTGCAACTTCCTTGGCTTTGTCAGGCTCTGCCCAAGCTAGGATGAGGCGTTTGAGGGTCTCTCGCTGGACTCAGGAGTGTGCTAGGCCAGCGTTGGAGAAGGCTGGGCTTTTGGAGAAGTTGGAATGAGCTCGAAGGGGATTGAGGAGGGGGGAAGAAGAAGAGTATATGGTTTGAGGATATGGACCAAGAGCAGACGAGGAAATAGTGCAGTTGATATAGGAATTCTATGAGAGCTAAAGTTGGAAATGTACCGAGTAGTACTTCGATGTTTGTATACTTTTTACTTCAATGGACGCTATCGTTTTCCGTAACACCCTCACTTTGAAGCTCTCCAGCTTCTGCCATTTCAATCCTCCGAGGTTCTCTATCAGATTCACCATGGAGGATCGACCAAACCTGACCAACCCGCGTTTTACTCTCGAACTTGAATTTGTCTCGTCCCTCGCCAACCCTTACTATTTGTCACACTTGGCAGTCACTTATCCCAATCTCCTGGGTATCGCTCGTGCCGACGATGACGATGACTCCCCCTCGCCAGACGCGCAGGCATTTGCAGCCTACCTAGCCTACCTCTACTCCTACTGGAAGACACCGGAGTACTCTCAGTTCCTCACCCACCCTGGTCCCACACTGCGAGCGCTTCGACTGCTCCAGGAGGAGAACTTCCGCCGTGACATTATTCTACCCCAGGTCATTGAAGGTCTGGCAGGGGTCAGTGTCCCTGAACCAGCCCAGGCCGAAACCGACACGGCAGATGAAAAGCAGGAAGATGTCCAAAATGGGAAGACATGATGCGTTTGAATTCCGATCCTACGATCGCTGCGACCGAGATGTCATACGAACACACCGCGCCCTGACATTTTTAAGTCGAACAAGAAATTCAAACTCTGGTGATTTCATTTCCACCGAGCCCCCCTTTGGCGGAGTTGAGCATGGGAGTTTGGTGAACGTGCTGTGCGACCGAGGATTCTCAGGCCCCCGAGGTTTCGGAGTTATCAATCGAACTCCCAGTGAACTCCGATTTTTCAAGTGCCCCATTTGCTCTGACGACAGTGGCAGAGAATTGCGGGGGAAAAGACTAAGCGGCGTTGGAGATGACCGACAATATATCTCCGAGCTGAAGACGCTATGTCATTTTGGGGTTATCGCCACACTCTCCTAATAATGAAGGGGATAGCAATTGGAATTAACAATATTATCTTGATGCGCAATTCTTCCGAAACACGAAAACAATATGAAAAAGATAAACCCTAGGACCTTCTATGTATACGTAAGACTAGACAGGAGTGGACGAACAGGTAGAATATAGAATACGCCCGATGATCCCGGAGCCCAATCTTGTTTTAATTTTTTCTTCTATCATCTCCCCTTTCCAACTTCCATTCCTTTCAAATCAGTACATTTTGAAGATTTCTGTGCCTTTTCAGACTCGTTACGACAGAGCCCCGCCCCCTGGTAATCGGCCCTGAACTATTCCGTGCACAAGTACCTCATCAACCCCGTTGTCATCTACATACTCCGTACGTTGCGCCGGTTCGAACATTCCAACGTCTCTCCCATGGACCTTAACTAATACTCTCTCAGGCACTCTCGCTTGTCTCTAATTCATCTTTCACCTCGAATACTACCAAGTTCCCCTCTTTCGTGGAACCCCCGCCTGGAACTGCATGTGACACTGCGTTTCCAATGGAATCTGTTCGCCAGTCTTGCCGGCCAAAGCACCAGGTCTTGACCTTGAAATGTTATCCTAAATACCAGAAGGGAGTGTCGGAGGTTCGGCCGAACTCCAGCGAACTCTCATACCTGCTATACTATACGAGCACGCGCCGCAGCAAGTTGACCAAGGTCTGCGGTTTTCTGGAGAAGAGGGTTGCCCGAGATGTCTGGAGACGCAGAATAGGGTGAGCGCAGACTCTGATCGCCCGAGTAATCGGACTCGGACAAGACGAATGACTGACCGATTTCGTTACAGAAATGTTCAGGTGGCGCTGCATATCCTAGCTGCAATCATCGAAAAAGTTCCTCGCGACCTTCCTATCTACGCCCGATCCGTCATGACAGTAATCGATACCATTCTGCGATCCAACGATATAAATATGGTGGAGGAATCGATTGTGACCTTCGAAATGTTCTGCCGATATCAGGACATTGCGGCCATCGCGGCTGACCAGAGCCTTGCACATCAATACCGAGAAGTTGTGCGAACTTACACCGGCCTTGCCGACCCGGGATTTACATCAAATGCGAACACAGATTTCAGCCCGCAGGTGGCTATCCGGTGGAGAAATGCGGGATTGCGCGCTATTAGAGCGGTGGTCAGCTCAGAGACCTTGACCGCCGATGGAGGAACATTGCTGAAGCTCTGTTTGCCGGTTATACTGAAGAACCTCTATTCTGAAGATGAGAATCTTCTCATAACACTGAAAGAAAAGCTATCCGAAACCGAGGCAAATGAACGCGAGCCGCCCAAACCCCGCCGAATGAGTGTCAACACGGTGCACACAGTGGACGTGGCAGAAGGTGACCCCGAGCTGGCAGCGCAGTCGGCCGCTGAGGCGGATCGAAAGGCGGAAATGGATGCACGGGTCTTGGCCCTGCGCTGTCTTGAGCAGACTATCGCCTCGGGGAGTAACCGGGGCCAGATCCGTATTGTAGTAACGGTCATTCTACAGTTCATTTCGAGAAAGGGCTTCCCGCAGAGCGAAAAGCGCGGCGAGATTACCGAGGGCAAATGTGGCAACTGGGCAACATCTCTGATCGACCTCATTGCGAACTGGTGCCCGGTGCAAGTTCGTTTTATCATCTTGATCACAGCTATGGAGATTCTCCATGATACAACCCCAAAGGAGGATGCATTACAGTCATCATTCACCATTCTCTCTGTGGTGGATTCGCTTCTCAAATCGTCTGTGAACATGATTGGACTCAGTGTCATGGATGTCCTCTATGGACTCATGCACTACGCTTCTGAGATACTGTCACCGTCAGAGCGTACTGGCTCTGCAGACGGAGAGAAGAAAAATCGACAAGCTGAAATCGTGGTTCAAATCTCTCCCCAACGACAGGATCTTCTTACGCTACTGGAACAGTCTATTGGAGATCTTGCAACACACATATACTACGGAGACCAAGTCGAAGACATGATGCGGGCCATTCTCAGGCGCTTTAAGCCTCATCTCCACCATGATAGTTCCTCGCCATCCACATTGGCAACCGTTCAGGAATCCGGAGTGACACATGAGGCGACAAGTGACGAACCAGAGACAAATGGAGACAAAGCAAGCACAGAAACCTTCTCGCATGCTGCCGCTAAACTGACTGCTCTCCGAGCCGTCAAGGCCATCTTGGTTGTGGCCAATTCAAAAACGCTAGCAACCATGTCTGGTGTAGAATCTAGACATTCAGTCGGGATCCATGTGTGGGAAGGAACCCAAGTACTTCTTCGTGATGTGGATCGTGATGTTCGCTATGCCTATTCCGATGCATTCTTATCATGGCTGCAGATTGAGACCAATGGGAACGACCTCAAGGTGCGATTAGATTCACCCAAGTACATCAAGACTCCCAAGAAAGACACCGAGCAGATGGATAGGCCGACTCGACGAGGTTCGTCGGTCCCTGCGACCCAGAGGGACAAAGTGGCGCTGGTGGCACAGTCGAACTTCCTCCGCCTTCTGCACCTGGCTATCTACGATGCTGCAATCGAGGCAGCGACCGAGGAAGCCGAGATCCTCCTGCTGCACCTACTTCTTGCAAATCTTGTCGAGAACCTCGGGGTGAATGCCGCTCAATTCGGTGTCCCTATGGTCTTTAAATTGCAAGACGACTTGTTTACATCTATGGATTTGAGTTCCTTCGCAGCTCGCGTTAACATTGGCAGCTTGGTACACGGATACCTTCTTGCGCTGTCTCAGCATTTCGACATCCAGTCCTCCCCCGTGGGCCAGGAGATAAGTAATGAGATTCAGCAGCGACAGGCCAAGGGATACTGGCTTTCTAAAATCCGCCTACCCCCAGTCGATCTTCATGCCATTGTTTTTGACAGCGAGAAGAGGTCTGACAATGACTCCACCTCCCCACCCCTATTGACACCATTCTGCAACGTCGAAGGACTTGTCTATATGATTGAGGAGTCTTATTGCAAATTGGTATCTTCTCCTCCAGAAAGCCCCTCCTCGGCTTCTTCCCCAGCACGAGGATTCACGTTCCCGGTACTTGGCTCCACAGCAACAGTCAAATCCCAGGTTGAGAGCCACCTCCCGTCCGTCGTGAAGGAACAGATGTTGTCTCCGTGGTCTCGCGAGGCATGTTTGGCAGCTGTCGATAAGGAAAGCACTGGAACACCATCGGTATCTGGCTCTCGAGCTACTACAAATCCCCGCTACAACCAAACCAACATGGCTACGAATGGCTCACCCGCCGGCTCCCAATATAACCGCCGCATGAGCATTCCAGAGATCTCAGGCTCGTCATCCAACAGTTCAAGCAGGAGCTCGCCTGTTCGCGTCAATGAGCTTCGACGCGTGCTTTCGGTTACTAGCGACTCCCATGATCGACGCCTCAGTCCGCTACGTGGACGACTTGACGCATCGAATGACAGTTCCGTTTCTTCCGGGAGCGAAAGCATGATGAGCGGCAACTTCTCTGTTTCCGAGATAGATGGAGATGCTACCTCAATCCGACCAGAGAGCCAACGAACACCCGATGACGATGGACTGGAGACACCCCGCGCCACGCCTGCGGCATTTTTCCTATCAGGCGATAAAGCCGAAGACATCCCTCCCGTGCCACCGGTCCCAACTGGCTTGTCGATCCCAGGTGGCTTCCCGAATGACTCACAGCGCTCGCTGGCCTCATATGATCGTCCATTCACCGCACCAGCCCCATCGGGACCTCCAGCGAGAGACAGGGCTGATGCCAATGCCTTAAACTACAAGCCTCTAAACCGCAACAAGAGCCGGTCCAACCACAGCCTTGCCACATCTGGGATTCCCGAACTCTTAACCGACTATGAGACCAATGACCTAAATGGCAACCACCAAGATCAACTACGGAAGCTCTTGGATGGGTTCCTCTCGCCAAACGAGAATAAGCTGACGAATGGATCCCGCCCGGCAACTGCCATATCTGCCTCCAAGGCTCTGCCGAGCAGATCTAGCAGCACACGACGCAGTGGAGGCCTTGGTCGGCCACCTTATTGATTTTCTTTGTTTGATTCATACCTCATCATTCTGCGGGCATCTCCACAGCTGTTTCCATTCCATGGCCCTTCATATGTCTATATAATTTTCTTTCTGTTAGGGTCTTTTTTTCTCACCCGCCTGCCTCGCCCTCCCTTGTTTTTCATGTTTTGATTTGCCGGTCGCGGTTTTACAGCGGTTTGCGATACGCATGTCCTTTTTGTTTTGTCGGTTATTTTACTTCGGCTCGGTGCCCATCATTGTCTTTTTCTTTTTCATTTGCATATTTTTTTTTGAACGCTTGGACTCTTGTTTCTTGTCTGTCGGCACGCACATCTTCTTTTCCTTTGTTAGCTTGCGATGAGTAGTCGCAGCGTTGTGTAACTAGCTACATTGTCAATAGACATAAAATAGACGGTGCTAGAACGAACATGGCAAGAAATGGTAGTTCTATAAATGTAACCAACCAGCCATACGGCGTTGGATTGGACTTCGAATTTGAGGCTAGTATCCAAAATATGAAGCACACGCAGTTGGGATATCGTACAATAAAAGCAAACGCCCAAAAGAGAATGATCAGAACACGGGCTGCACAACTAGACCCGGCGAAGGACGCGACTTCTCCAGCGGACCAAAGTACTGAGTGAAAGCCTTGCGCAGCGTCTTTTCAGACAGATCCATATGCTCTCCAGGGGCAGTATTGAAGTCCAGCTTCCCCTGCTCATCCAGCTGCTTCAGCCCGACCCAATCCTCCTTATAGATCGGCCTCTCGCGCAGAGCCGTCACCTCACCAGTAGTAGCATTAACCTCCGAGAACAAAGCACTCTCCTTCGGAACAGCAACCGTATCATCCTCAAACATAAACATGGCAAACCGATTCAGCGCCGCCAGATTCTTCTTATACGTCTCGTTCTTGACCGCCCGCTCGTTGTTGATATCCGCCAGAAAATTGCTGTGCTCGAGGTACGAATCCAGGTCTTCCGGATCGCGGAAGTACTGCGCCGGCACGACGCGCGACTGCGCAAAGCTCGTCCACCGTCCCGACCGCAGGAGCTGCTCCGCGCCCTTGCAGAACCAATTGTCGTAGGCGCACGACTCGAACGCCGAGATGCCGTTGTGCTGGCTGCCGAATGTGACGAGGTTGTGCACGGGCGGCGTGTTGCACCGCTCGATGTACCCGCGGAGGAATTGGCCGCCCTGTGAGAAGCCTAGTGCGTTGACGGCGGGCGCTGTGCTGAGGATTGGGTCTGTGGCGAGCTGCTCGCAGACTAGCGCGATTTGCTCTGTTACGTTGCCGAAAAAGGCTGCGGAGCGGTCGCCGCTGCCGTCGTTGGCTAGGCGGATGAGGTGCACGTAGGTGCCGGGGTTGGTGGCTTCGGCTAGATTGGCAACTTCGGCCAGCCCTTCGCGTTCGAAGTCATCGCCTAGACCGTGCCAGATCACGAGCGGGAGTTGGGTTCCGCTGGTTGTATCTGGGGCGGATTGCCACGGGAGCGCGATTGAGAGTGCGTTGGTGGCCAGTGCGGCCAACAGTGTGATAGAACGCATTATTGAACGATAGAACTGGTAATCTTGGTATCTTCGCGCCGTTGATAATTGGAGATGGTTGTGGAGACGGAAATGACGTTGCTTCGGGAGGCAGCTACCAATCATGTGACGACCGAATACGGCAATTTAGACCTATAGGAACGGAAAACCGGTGCAACTTACGATGTACAGGAGCATGGGCATTTACGGCGTGCATGTAGAATGGCCTAGGCAGTGGATTTGGTTGGGTCAAGGATCTTATTGGTCTATTCATTCATTTGTTGGTTGGTTGGTTGGTTGGTATGGGACTATGTAATCGTTTTCCTTCTAGGTCAGGCGATATTGCTGACCTCGGAAAATCCAACGGCACTTCCATGATACTGTTGGCCTACGATTTGACTAGCAGGCCGCCCCCGGGAAGACAGGGTTCACAAGGAGTGAGAAGCATGTGCTTCCCCAACACCTATCTGATATATCCGAGAACATGTGTCATTCATCTGACTTGCATGAAAACGAGCATCGACGTTATAGCCTGCTCGGCATAGCCCCGCGCTGAGGGAATTGCGAACGGGGATAGAGATTGGTAATCCAAGTAGCTGTCAGATTCTCTTTGCCCATGTCCTGTTCCGTAACAGGAGATTCTTCATGGTCAAGGAGCATTGACTGGGATGACATGCTGTTCATGACCACCCCCGAGCTGCCGTTGGATTGCGCCACTGGCCGTCCATCTATCTCAAACTGGATGTCTTCTTCAATGGTATCAATCACCGAGGATGGATTTCTGCCTCTTCGTTGGGATCTCGGCCGTTCAAAAAAGGCAGACCCGTTGTTGTTAGCTGCTACCCGTCGATTTCTGTTCTTGTCGTTTAGCTTTCGTCGCTTCCCAAAGCGCTCGACATCCCCGACAGATGTAAATGCAAGGTCGAGTGGACGTGCAGCAGACACGGCTGCCACATCAGGTTCTTTTAGCAGTTGGCGCTTGACCCCGGTCAAGCCACTATCACCATGGCCACTATCACCATGGGAGGTCTGACCAGTCAAATGTGAGTCCGACTCTTCCGGAACTCTAGAATCAGCACGATCACAGGTTAGCACGAGTACGCCCACACGGATTGACGGAAGCAAAGCCAAAGCAACCAACAGTTCTTGACTGACTGATTTTCATTTGTCTCTGCCCCCTCATCCTCCCTAGTGCTCGAGCCCTTGAATTCATCAGGGAAGTTTCGAAATGGCGAAGGCGGGGAAATGACCGTGCCCTTTTGGAGTCTCGACCTAGCGAAATTCTGCTTCTGAGCTTTGGTCAACAGGCCTGAGCGAGTGTGATGACGCTGCAGCTGGCCGCCTGTCCAATTCATGATGCCGAGGAATGCAATGTGGAGAGTGGATAAGGCCTCCGTTGTCAGATGGGGTGGATGTTTGCTCCAAATCGAGACAAACAGTGTAAACAATACAAATGTACACGTATCACGTGATCTGACCACCTACAAAAAACTTTTCTTCTTTTCTTTTCCCTTTTCTCCGTCAATCACAGTCCAGACTGCCCTCACGGCCCTCGACGACCTGTGATGACTTGGTGTTTCATGCCAACTCATCCTTCTTCCGACAAATCCCGCTAACAGGTAAGCCTATCATTATTTTTTGATTTTGCACTCTTTTACTGCCTCCCAAGGGCATTTGCCTTTCGTGATGAACAACCAATATTAAAGCATAGTTCACCTGAGATCTTCGGATTGCTGAACGAAAACATATTCCATTTTTACTTTTCTGATCCTGTCAACCTTGTCTATCTTTTTCTCATACTTCTTTCGAACTTGGCTGACTGAACAAAGACCCGAAAATAGGAGAAAAGTGACTGCATTGCTGCCCAACGTGGGTCTGGTAGACTGGCTCGCCCCGTGCCGTCGTCCAGTAATCTTAGTTTTATTGATTGGAATAATTTACATTTACCATTTATTTCTTGCTTCACTGCTCTCCGTATACCCCGTGTACTCCGTGCGTATGTTGTACTATTTCGAGTCGCAACCGCTGTACAAGCATGCTGCAGGTATACTTCCCGTGGCCCTCTGACGTGGGATCCTCTCCTCCATACGATCCCCCTGAAGTGAAACAGGAGTTGGACATCTCATCGAACACGCGAGCGAACCTGCCGATCCCTCAACTCGGACTTCGTCTTACACCGTCATCCTTCGGCCGTCACCAATCATACTTCTCGCCAAGCACTAAGACGCCGAGCCCGTCTCACCGCTAGTAGATATCCCTCCACTCAGTCAACCGAGCCACCCCCCCTATCTGCACATGCCATCACCGCCAGTCGACAGCACTGGCCTTGACGGTGCCAACAGCGCACTCGTCTCCTGCATGATGCGAGACTGGCACACGCCATGTTTTATGGCCCACAGACCCTCTCAAGTCCGAGCTTTCATTTTTTTGTGTGCTAAAAACCCGCTGATCCCCTCCTCCATTCTGTTTCTTCTTCTTCCTTCCTTAACTCTGAGTACCCCTTTCTACAACCACCACCATCACCACCTTGACTACCTTGATTACCTTGTGTATCATTCTTATATATACTCCTCTTCAACAACTCAGTCCCTGGACCAAGGACAACTTCTTTCTTAACCTAAGACTCCCTGGTTTTTGATCCAATCACTGCCACAAGGATTTTCTCTCTGCCACATACTTCCCGGACAGGATTTGTTTTCTTGTTATCTCCCAGGCTTCTCTTTAGTCTGCCACTTCTCGACAAACACAATAGGTAGCTCCCGTCACTTTTTCTTTTCAATTGGTTCTCCTATGCGTTGTTTTTTTTTTATCTGCTTTGTCTGGACCTGTACCTGTCAGCCGTGCTTGCCAAAGGATGCCGACAACCTATTGCCCAGGACCCAAGGACCTTAAACCTACCACACCCGGACTTGTTTTTTTTTGCCAATTTTGGCGACCATTGAGGAACCACTGCCCAGGATACTTGCCTACCTGCCTTCAGCACCTGCTGAGTGAATCTCTTTGAGATGTGTTTAATGTTGCACTCTCAAATCGCCTGATTTCCACTACCACCGGACTACTGCCAATGGATGTTTCTGCTTTTCACATTGCCTCTGCTCTAAGACCGGAGTTTGAGTGCGGATTTTGATATACCCTGGACCCCACTGCCTCTGGAAACAACACTGGAATGAACCACTTAATGACTTGATGACTCTTTGCCTGGATATCCGATACTACTATGGCCACCGTCTCTCAACAATAATGGAACCACTTTGACCCCAAGGAATCAACCAAGGAATCTTTCAAGCTAATGTGCTTGCTCCCTGACACTTATGGTCTTTCGAAGCATCCGCTTTAGAATTCTGCTTAGGCCGTTGCTCTATGGAACCTGGCCGTTGTGTACCTATCTGACCTGGCCAAAAATGAACGACTTTTCTTTTGCTTACCTGGACTCACCTGGATGATGATGCTTCAACCAAATAGTAACACCGGCCATGAAAATGTTTCTCGCCCTGGCACCACATAGCCCTCCCTTGGATTGACAACAGACCTGGACCCGAACATAGACACGACACATTGACCAGGACCTTACGATAATCCCTGGTCGGCCAAGGAAATCTCAATCCCATACAAACGACTTCGGTGCGTATAACTAAATCGTGACGCGGCCTAGTCTCTTTACTGACTCTCACTAGGTATCCCGTCGCTTCTGGACCATGGAGCTGTTGTTTTTTGTTCATTTTTGTTCTGTTTTTTTGCTTTTTATTTCATTCGATGAGGAGTAGTAGATACTAACTCCTGGTTTACAGTGTTTTTCCCTCACACATCCACACACACAATGTCTCCAAGGAACACCAGCGACTCTGATCGTGTCTCTATCTCACAGTCCATGCATACCTCCATGGTTTCAGGAATCTCAAATATGGCCTCGAGATCAATCCAGGATGATGAAATTTCGAGCCATGACAGCTCCTCGTTGTGCTCAAGTATCCGTACAGCCCATGGAAATCCACAGGACATGAAAGACTGGACACTAAACCGCCAAGACTCCCTTGACCAGGCCATGTCAAAATCAGACTCATCCGAGGTTCACATGCTTTCTTTCTCTCTATCACAGCAGCTGATGACCCCCACGGTCGGACCAAATGATATTATGTACCCAGGCATGGACTTCCCAGCAGTCCCTGACATGGACCATGAAATGACCCGGGATCTTTATAACTCCTTCCTGGATTTCTCTTCTGTTGAAAATGATGTCTGTGTCGGAAACGGCACCCCAGATGATGCTCTTTCCATCGGGCACAGCTCTCACAGTACCGAGGACGGCCACTATATCACAGGCCCAGAGTGGACCCCAATGATGCATGATACCCATTACCCAGGAACCACCATGGAATACGCGTCAGGTCTTTACCAGACCGCCCCGGTCTCCCCACCACTGACCGACGCTAGCAATGATATTTCTTGCTCACACGCGGGATACTCTTCATTCATGGCCCCCGATGATGCACTCCTCGGAGATTTCACCACATCGCCCATTGGAACGACCCATGGACTCAACCCTGCGGAGCCCTTGTTCCCCAGCTCCTCTATCAACGACAGAGATCCCCACAGGTGAGTGTCAGAAAGAGGTACACCCAGAATACAAATGTGATCGGAAACCTAACCACAATATCGTAGGACCATCAGACCCTCAAAGCCATCCCGACGTTCGGCGTTGTCATCTGTTTCCCAGCAACAAATCAAGACTGAGCCCGATTTCTTCCCTACCCTCCCAGTGAGAGAGCCAGCCCGCCCAAGATCCAAGGAAGGTGTTGAGGCTCGCAACCCGCGAGAGCACCAGTATTATTCCATGTCCACCCACAGCGATGGAAAATACTACTGCCCATTTGCCACTGGAGAGAAACCCTGCAGCCACCCACCCACCACGCAAAAATGCGCTTACCAGCAAGTCCTCCCGTGATGAAATCTTTGGTGCAATGAACCCAGCTAACCAATATCAACTAACAGCAAGTACTTGGATTCCCATCTGAAGCCATACCGCTGCAAGGTCCCCGCCTGCATCGATGCCCAGCTGCGCTTCTCTTCCAACGCCTGTCTGTTCCGCCACGAGCGCGAGGCTCACGGACTACATGGCCATGGAGATAACCCCCACCTCTGCCTGTGGGAGGGCTGTGAACGCGCCGTTCCAGGAAATGGATTCCCACGGAGATGGAACCTTTACGACCACATGCGTCGCGTGCACGACTATGCCACTTCCGAGCGCCACAGCTCGCCCGAGACCTCGCCCGGTGCTGGTCAGATCAAGAAGAAGGAACCCACTGGCCGCAAGAGAAGAGTCACCGGTGCCACCCCGGCGCCCACCATGAAGCGCACTCGGTCCGTCAACTCCCAGGCTAGCTCCATCAAGGCCAGCCAAGCTTCCGCTAGCCTCAGCCAGCACCTCCAGAACGCCGAGCAGAACTTCTTCAAGTGCCGCTCGCGTCTGCTCGAGGAGCTGAGTGCCATTTCCCCTAAGGATACCATTATGCACGAGAAGGTCAATGCCGGTTTCCAGGAACTGTTCACTTTGGGCTTGAACTACCGCCAGATTGAGGCCAGCCAGGCTGTTTCCCACATGCCCAATGGATTGCCTTGAAGGGTTAAGGAGCTGTAGGCCCTCCGTCCTGGAGGAGAACAGCGGTTTTCTTTTGAACGACACGAACAAACTTCACGGAGGATTTTTTTCTTGATTTCCTTTTTTACTCCGGCTAGACTGTGCTTGCTGGCTAGGCACTTTTACATGGAGAACCCGGTGCGATCGCTCGCGAGTACACAATGGACTTCGGCCGAAGGATTGTCCCGTTTGATCCCATCATCGGACAAGGACGATTCGATTCCAGATATGGATATTACGGCCAGGAACTGGATAGGACGCGTGGTACTCCACCCCACGCTCGAGAGCTTGTTGATCCGCTCCGGATCGCAGGCTGCTCCTCACATGGGGATCTGGATTCGTACCAAGGGCTTCTGAGCTTCTTGGCCTGAATTCCAGATCTATGGATAAAATCATCCCCAATGACACAAAAGACCCGAAACTTATGCGGAGGAAACAGCAAAGCGGGATACAGTGTCTCAAGGGGAAGAAGAATGACAGTAAAGAGAGATATAGCCATGTATTGTCCAACAATTGGTTGGATTCTGATTTATGCATGTTGATAGATAGTCTTGCGTTCTTGTATCTTCTTTCAAATGACCTTTTACTTTGCAATCCTTTTAAACCACGTACAGCTGTAGATCTGAAGGGTATCCAAGTCGTAACCTCGTTTTCTCATAAACACCAACTGACTTTTCATAATGAACAAGACCGCACAAGCATCTATTCTTCCGCAGCCTCCGTAACCGCACCCGAGAACTCAGCATTGAGAAACCGCACAAACGCATCTCCAATCTGATCCGCCGCCAATGAACCATGACCCCGACCGACATACGATCTATGCAAGCTAATCCACTGCCTCCGCAGCCTCTGCAGCCGCGGCAACGCCAGAATCCCCCCAGCAGCAGCGAGCTCATCCGTTGTTCCCGCCATGGCAACATGAGCCGGAATAAGTATGGGAATAGTAGTCTCGGGCACGTCAATGGCGATTGTATCTCTGCGACTGCTCTGCGCAAGAGCTACCTGCGCCGACGGGTATGTCTGCGTGAAATTGCGGATCGCAGTCACGACCGCCGATGTCCGCTTCTCCATTGCGTACATTGCGTTCGAGTCCGTTGCCGCTGCTTGCACAGTGGCTTGGTGCGGGATGATTCGGGCGCGGGTGGAGATCCCGCTACGGCCGCCGGCTCGTGTGCCGGTTGCTGTGCTGGCGACATCGGAGATGGTGGTGGATTTGAGGGCGTCGATTAGGCTTGCGGTGGGGGTTTCGGTGGGTGCTTCGGTTGAGGGGAGGACGACGCCGGTCAGGGCTTCGAAGATGTCTGAAACCGGGGGTTCGGCGTCCGCCCAGGGGACTGTGAAGAGCGGCTTATCCCAGCGGCTGTGGGTGCTTGGTTCCTCGTAGCGGAAGATGAGGTTGTTGAGGAGTTCGGGTGGGTAGGCTTCCTCGTTGTCCTCGGTGGATGTTGAGTCGGGTGCGGGGGTATCTTGGGATTCGGAGGTCTGCGCATCGGATGTATTGGGGTTTGTTTCTTGCTTGCTGGCATCTCGGCGTAGTCGGGCGTCATTGTTGGCGACGCACTGGTCGACGGGTGTCCCGACGTGAACCTGGAGCAGACTTGTCAGCCATTGGGTGTCGCGATTCATTTAGTATCTTCCGATCGCGTACCACGCAGCATGTCGTTTGCGCCGCTTTAGCCTCACACCACAGCTGGTATCTCCATCCTTTGATATAATTCATTCCATCGAGGATGACGATGCTGTCCCGCTTGAGCACGCGTTTGGTTCGCGCGTAGGCGACGCCGCGTGCCTCCTTCTCGGTGCGGGCATGGTCGTAGACAATCCGTGGATGAGAGGAATCGTGTGAAGCGACCACGTGCACCTTGTATCGGGACTTCAAGGAGACCTGCGCGCCTGCTTCGGCTGCTGCGAATACTTCATCTTGGTGTTTCTCGATCAGAGATGCGAGTTGATTGGCGCGGTAGGTGAGACCGGAGCACGGGTACCCCGTTAAAATAACGAGCTGAGTGTGTAGATGTTAGATTTGATTGTAGAATATATAAGGTTTGTCGACATACCGGCATCGTTGACTTGTGCGTTTGTTCAAACAACTTTTTTTATCATTGCGGGGGTTGTGGCATGTGACCCGCATCTATATCCACGACCTTCCACCCTTGAAGAACTTGTATTTGCATTATCATGCAGAATATTATTGGCAGGCTATTGTAAATTGCAAATTTCTGAGCACTCTAGTACGGACACGATGCAAAGCTACATATACACCGAATTAGGCCGCGAGATGGCTTTCTCACTGAGAATCACCTGATTATTACATAAGCTCGAGGGCTTGCTCACTTACGGCGATGACCCCATGAACATGAAGCTTTTGGCGCAAATTTAGAGATGGTAAATATCTTCTAGAACATATCTCTATCCCAATGTATACAAATCTATCGAACTTTTGTCATGTAATCATGTCATCGTTCCAAAAAGGCCGAAGTATCAAACCAACGACTCAAACAGCTTTGGATGAATCCTCCAGTTGATCCTGCGCCCATCGGATCTCATATCCGAACACGGTTTTTCGGAGCCTTTCATCCTGTGAAGAGTCAGTACACGGTCATAATCCAAAGGAGAATCCTCAAAATGACTTACGCCAGGGTCTTTCTCAAAAAGCACCGTATCCATCACCTTCTCAAAGATCTTGGTGACAGTGAAACCGCTCGCCTCGGCCAACGGGAAGAATTGCTCAGTCTTGGGCAACAGCCAGGGCTGGTAGGGGGTGAAGATAACCAGAGCAACAGATTTCGGGTCCTTCTTCAAGGTCTGCTGCATAGTCTTGATCAGATTCGGGTGCTCGCGGTGGCTGTATACCACATCCGCCATGATCAAGACGTCAAACAACGACGGAGAGCCATCGGCAGCAGGAGGCAGATACGCTCGCAGCGGGCTCACATCGCTGCCCCATTTGTAGCCATCGACATGGAGGCGGGGCTTTCCGTCTTCCCTCGCGGGAATGGCACTGGCCGCCAACTCTGCGTTGTGCTTCATGTTTTGAACTAGATCTGGATCCGGGTAGTCGGTCAATACCACGGTGCGGGCGCCCTGAATGGCGCTCACGATGCTGGGAACGCCGGCCGCGGCACCGATTTCGAGGACATCCTTGTTTCGGATGAGATCCTCGGTGTGCTCCTCAATGTAATGGGAGCTGGTTCGTCCAGCGTTCCATAGCAGATTTCCCTGTCAAGGTCTGTAAGTAGGCACCTCAGCTGGTCGTGTCAATTGATATCATACATAGAGGGGGTGGCTGCCCACGAGACGGACGCGCACTTTCTGGCCTGATAGCATGGTGTGCTCGGCGAATGTGGGCGGCTCCTCTTCGGGATAGTACCCTTCCGGGTCCTGGAATAGGTTCCCTGAATCAAAGTCGTCGGCCATGGTAGTATATGGCTTAGTGCTTGGAGGGGAAAAAATATCAGTATCAGTTATCAATTTCTTATCGTAGACCTCGGTACGGAGTGTTGCCTCAGGCACTATCTGTATTCCAAGGTTTAGTGGGCTGATTACGGGGTCTCTCGGGCTCGGGATTCGATATTCGGGCCTTTTCATATGTGTATGTGCATTGTTCTTTGGATTGTCTGATGTTCTAACATACTCTACAACTCTACAGAGAACTGTAGTAGTTACCCTGTTCCAATTAAACGTCACGTGTATATTCCCACGTGATGGTATCGTAATATTGTGTGGAGAAAAGCGTGGAGATACCGTCACAATACGGTACAATACCCCACCTCGGACAAATCTCGGGATTAAAGGAAAAACTGCAGTTGGCCTTCACAAGGTCATATGCACCCCTGAGGGATTCTGTGTAAATCTCTGTCTTGCAAGGTTTAGACAGCAAGTCTTTCTCTTCCATCACTTCTGTCTCTATCATTCGGCCATTCGTCCATCGTCTGCCTAGTGGAAATTGCCCCCGCCATCTAAATTCGTCTTAGCTTCCTGCAATTTGCATCCTCGAAGCGGCTTCAATTTCCTTGCCACTCTGCTCCCTTTTCCATTCTTAATCTCCCATCGCATCTTTGTCCATAGCAACAAACCCTCTCCCCGTTCTATCAATATACCCAAGTCCACGTT
Source organism: Penicillium roqueforti (assembly GCF_015533775.1). Taxonomy (NCBI): domain Eukaryota; kingdom Fungi; phylum Ascomycota; class Eurotiomycetes; order Eurotiales; family Aspergillaceae; genus Penicillium; species Penicillium roqueforti. The sequence goes on along the minus strand of NW_024067566.1, from coordinate 761,009 downwards.
CAGTGCGGCCTATTCTTCCTGCACTTGCAAGATCGGACCGTTTTAGTCACGTCATGGACTCGACTATGCGAACAGTCTACAACCCTCAAGAAACTCAACCTACCTCAACACTCAACCATTCAACCGGCCAGTCCACCATGGCAGGCCAGTCTCAAAATCAAAATACCCTAGAAGTCGCATCGAATGCAACCAGGCAGATGTTTTCTTCATCCTCGCTCCAATCTGCCTGTTCCCCGCAAACCTCCGCCCCTCCCATGCAACCCTTGTCACAGGCATTCGGCAACACATCCAACTCGAGTAACCTGCCCATCGCCCCCGCAGCCAACACCCATGCATATGCAGCCCCCACTTCGGCGTCCACATCCGATGCCTACCCCCATCAGATACACGGTCTCGGGGGCCCAACTGCCACAGCGCCCTTCCTGCAGGATTTCAGTCTTGTCGCTGAGGCAGCCAAGCGCGCTCAGATGGGTATTGTCATGCGTGATCTTGAGAGCGTGACTCTGTGATTGAGGTTTATAGATAGGGCAGGACCCGGGTCGGAGATGGGGATGCCGTGCCGCACGTGCGTCTCCGAGCTGCATGGACTGGCTCCATGTTCTAGACACGTCGGGTTGGGATTATTATAGCGTATTATACGTGGATTTGGTTTATTTTGAATTTTTGCGGACGCCCCTTCTTGTTCAGAAGCTTGTTGCGTTCAAGTTTGCATTCCGTCGGATGCTTTGCAGGTTGATTCTGGTGTTGTTTTCAGACGGTGTTTCCTGGTGCTTCAATTTTTCATCTGGCTCATGGCCCCTATACCATCTCACGAGGCATGCAATATCATCTGTTCAAAAATACGTGCCATGGACATCAGGGATTAGGAGCGGAGGCGGAGACCTACATAAGGTCTGCGTACACAAAAAGTGGTTCCACTATACACTATCTATGTATACCTCTTTCAGTCGACTTGATCTGCATATTACGTGCTTTTCCTAGGATTGTACCTCATTAGTCCATAAAAGGCACTTATAGCAGACGATATTCCTCCAATGCCGAAATGACATACCCCCCAGACGATCAGTGACGTAAGAATCTTTCCTTGAATCCGAACGAATCTAATCTACTAGATGCGGTATAAATCCCAGACGATCAGGTCCCACGGGATACCCTTTTGGGTTAACGGCCTTATTCCAGCGGAAGTTCTCCCCGCATTTTCCCCCGGACTTCGGGGCGGACCCGAGATCATTCCCCGGATCTCTTTGTAAACACATCCCTTGCATACATCCAAGACATACATAATTAATTCGAGACTAGTATATAAAGGATGAAGTTTCACTTCTACGTAGGCACGGTGTGGAGATTCCATTCCTTTGATTCTTTATAGTTAGTTACGATATGACTACCGTCGCGCAGAAGAAAAAGCCCTACTTCGGGTTAACAGGGGGATGGCTGACCTTCTGGATTACGGTATGACTAGAGGTATCTGTAGTGTTTGATCGGAATCAATTTGACTTGTTTTGTCTTAGGTGGCATGCGCAACCGATATGACCTTGTTCGGTTACGACCAAGGAGTCTTCAGTGAGTGCTCTGGAGACTATGCAATCTTGAATTAACCTCTGATTTCAATACATGCGGCGTTGTGATCACACAGGATTTTCTTGAAGTCCACGATCTGGTCGGGCCTACGAAGACAACGATGCTATCCACGGTGACGGCGATATATGATATTGGCTGTTTCTTCGGAGCGCTTGTCGCATTCACTATTGGTGAGCATCTGGGCCGGAAGAAAGCTATCCTGCTGGGGACTACGATCATGGCAGTGGGAGGTATTCTTCAGGCGAGTTCGTTCAGTCTGGCGCAGATGTTCGTTGGCCGGATCGTCTTAGGGTAAGCCTTCTCTTCAAACCACTTTACTATCTTCTAACATCCCTTATAGCCTTGGAAACGGTAAATAAGAACACCAGACGCAACTGAGATACAATATTCTAACGAGAATAGATTACTGTGTTATTGCCCAAATTCCTCTGTTCTCCAAGCTAAATCCATCAGTTATCCACCATGTCTAAGTTGATCACTATTTTTGGCGCCACCGGAAACCAGGGTGGTTCCGTCATCGACGCCATTCTCGCCGATACCCAGCTCTCGAAGGAATTCAAGATCCGGGGTATCACCCGCGACACCACCAAGAAATCGGCACAGGACCTGGCCAAGCGCGGTGTCGATGTTGTCTCGGTAAGATGGGATTTCTTATTTCGTTTTACTCTTTTCACTTCCTTGTTGTCTTTGTGAATAATTATCATAGGTAGAGAGACTAACATTCAAATAGGCCGATCTGGGCTCAGTCGACACTCTCACTGCGGCGTTGAAGGGATCCCACACTGTGTTCCTCGTCACCAACTACTGGGAGACTATGAACCCCGACATTGAGTTCTCCCAGGGCAAGAATGTGACCGATGTCTCCAAGGCTATTGGTGTTTCTCACCTGATATTCTCATCTCTCCACCATGTTACGGAGGAGACCAAGGGTCGCCTGAGCCATGTGCCTCATTTCGATAGCAAAGCCAGTATCGAGAAGTATATTCGTGCTTCGGGCGTTGGATGCAGCTTTGTCCTTCCCGGTTACTACATGAGCAACTTCACCCAGATGCTCAGTCGTGCTGAGGATGGGTCATACCAGCTTTTCTACCCGGTGGGAAAGCAGGCTCAATTCCCTCTCTTCGATGCGGCCCAGGATACAGGTGAGACCTCTCCTAGCTCCCCTCTTTTTTTTTTATACGCATTAACTCACATATCCCCTAGGTCTCTTCGTGAGAGCTGCCATAAAGCACGCTGGCCAGCTGAAGGACAAGCAGATATTGGCCGCTGCGAAGTACTACACCCCCGAGGAGATCGTGGACACCTTCTCCAAGGTGACTGGCAAGAAGGCTGTCTTCGTCCAAGTCTCTTCCGATCAATACAAGGCCTCCCTTCCTGCTGCTATCGCTGATGAGTACCTTGAGAACCAGCTATTTGTGGAGGAGCCTGGCTACTACCTCGGAGAACCCCTCGAGCCCAGCCTGAGCCTTCTCGATAGTAAGCCTACTACGTGGGAGGAGTTTGTGAAGAAGAACGTTTCTGCTTGGAAACAGGTCACTTGAAACATGTATTTAATGTTAATTGATTTACAGCTGGTTTTCTAAACAGATATTTGTAGGCATTTAAAAATCCATCAAAAAGCCATACGTAAAGGTATCCAAAAAATAATAAAAGAGCATCTGAAAAGACTTTAAAACAGAGGTTCAAAAAAGACATCTTGAATCAAGATTTTAGATTAAAACTTCTCTAATACCACGTTTAATTAACTAGGTGTTCAGATTCTCAGTTATCGGGATATTGATCTTCGGCTATGCTATCTTCATGACATTTATATATTGTACCACGACCTTACTAAAATTAAAAGACGAGAGTAAGAAGAGCAGGAAATTGTATATATAAGTGGAAAGATTTCCATATAGTTCACTTATAGAGACATAAAAAGTGCTAGACAGTTATTTCTCTACTCTTTATATGTCTATAAGCTACGAGATTTTACTGCTATTAGACGACGTTAAAAATGTTAGAAAGATTCCGGACTTCTGCAATTGTGGGCTTTTTATTCTAAGGACGCTGGATTAAGTAAAACATTGATTATGGTAAGGCTTTTGTGTGGATTATAGGCGCGTTATATTTGTTTAGACTGATTTCTACGAGGGATGCAGATGAAACAGGTTACACCAGTCAATTATTTCGGGATTATTGTCACATTGCGTAGGATCAACTTAGTATGATATGGGGCTCTTGGATATGATGATGTAGCCAATGAGAGCCTATACTTCCACTCGGTGGGTGATCTGCACCGGTACTCATTACAACCCTGTAATAATCGCGATGGGGGTCGTCTGTCTCCATTGTAGGTTCCCTGAAAAAATGAGAGGTCAGTATACTTGAGCTTCACGCTCGGTTGATCACAGAAGACTCACAAGATCATAAGGGCAGCACGAAATCCCGATAATCAAGTCCTTCAGCGCCTCCATCTCAATTTAGTCTCCGGGCTTGCTGTTGCTGATAGGCTTCAAAGTGTAATTGGGCGAATTCATGAAAAGGTTGAACGGGTCAGGAAGCTCGAGCCGTGAAGTAATACCATATGGCTCCATGGCCTCAGTGATATTCATTGCGCAGGACCGATGACCTTCCAGACCGCATTCAGCATAGATCTCCGGGAAACAGGGCATGAATGTCATATCGTGGACTTTGCAGGTATCGGCAATGATAGTCAGAGCAGGAGCGTCGAGGTTGGTGCGGAGATGCTCCCCAATGTCGGGACTGACACCTTGCAGTCGGAACCTGGTGTAAGACATCCGAACATGCTCTTTTAGGCCTGGCTCGTTAACCCAAGCCATAAAATCAACAATTTGGAGACCGTGTATGTCAACAATGCGGAATCGCTCCCCTTTCATAACCTCAAATACGTAGCCTTGGGCGGCAGGGACAATGTGTGTCTTCGCAGTAGTGGGAAGATTTTCCATGATTGTCGAATTATAACTATAATATCAAAAGAATGATTTAATGTTTGGCATGAATTGCTTCTTTTTGTAAAGAATAGAGATTTGATCGAGAAGGGTCATATACTCTCATACTTTATAACCATACGCTCGAGGCACTTCAAAGGTCAAAGGCACTATTGCAGCAGACATCAGCGATTAGGGAGACTTGCGGCACCATAACATAAAGTAAGCACAAAAAAGTTGAAATTGATTGCGTCAGGGCAAACTGTTTGTGTTTGCTACAACCTACGGCGCAACCCTGAAGCGAATGACGCTGCAGCAACTCAAACGGGCACCGCATTTTACCGTTCTATTATAATGACTATTGCTATATAAATAGCATTCGAAAAAAACATACAACAGTGAGGATTCGCTGGTGGTCACCCACCCAACTACTAACTCACCGGCGTGTGGCTTGAGTACGGCTGAGCGGACGGGAAGCCCTATTTTCCACACCCTATGGTCGTATGTATTTGGTATAGCACTGGAGGGGAACATATAATAGCTGAGAACTATAGACTATAGCCGCAGATGGGATGGTAAGAAGGCTTATCTCATCATCGCTATTGGGTCAGGTGATCTCTGCCCCTTGATGGTCATAGCGTCAGATAGATATACCAAGTGCTCTCATGTCAGTTTCTACTTTTCCTCCACCCTTAAGCCCACCTACCTTCTACTACTCTCATGTCTCGTTAAGTTTCATTTCTAAAAAAAAGTTATTCATAGAGGTCCACAACAGGGCCTAAGATGAAAATGCTATTGCTATACTCCGTACTGAACAAATAATAAAAACAAAAACATACAACAGTGAGGATTCGCTGGTGGTCACCCACCCAACTACTAACTCACCGGCGTGTGGCTTAAGTACGGCTGAGCGGACGGGAAGCCCTGTTTTCCACACCCTATGGTCGTATGTGCTTGTTACAGGAATGGAATGGATTATAGAATGTAAAGGAGGCAAGTGACATACGCGAGTGGCGTGGTGATGGAGATCATGAAACAACAGCTCCTTCCTAGATCCCAAGCTGAATCAAAGTATAAAATCATTAATGTTACGGTCAGTATATAAGAGTGAATGATGATGCTACTGTATGATTAATCCATAAATTCTGGATGGATTTAGAGAATTGACAATAACAAATGGCTGTCGTTAACAAAATGATTCTCTACGATGGTCCCAGGTCCTGTGTTCCGCTGACTCATCGGAGCTCGGCCCCAGCGGGATCTACGCGCCCCTGGCACTTGAGAGCTTTCTAAATTTTGAAGCATCAGACCCTTCAACTACATTGTTTTAAGTACTTAACTATCATGGCCGAACATCCTTCATTTACCCTTGCAGCTCTTCGTAAGTCCGTGCAACGAGACCAATTGCTATATTTCTGACCAAAGTAGTGCCTATCGGAGGTACCGTTGGGTTTCTACGAACGCGGTCAGCGCCTTCTTTGATTGCCGGTGTTGGACTCGGTCTATCATATGCCTATTCCGGTAAGTACCATGGGTGTGCCAGAATATTCCGAAGCTGACCATGTTACCAGGTTATTTGATCAAAGAGAACAAGGACTACGGCACTGAGCTCGCCCTGGGAAACAGCATCCTCCTTCTGAGCTCTGCGATCCCTAGGATTATTAAGACAAAGGCTAGGGCTGCTATGCCTTTGGCTCTCGGTGCCACTGGGTTGTTAGCATCTTTCTACTACCAGAAGAAGGTGCGGGAGTTCCGCTTTGGAGTCTAGATTCTACGATTTCATCGATATTACGGTATAAGCCATCAACCACCCAGATGCGTTGAGTGTCGATAGCAACCCCTGATTTGATCTCGGCACTCTTTTGTGCGAGAATAGCTGTACGAAGAACCAGCCTGCCTGTCCAAATGCGCTTAATGTACCAAAAGATGAGAATTACGTTACACATTTATATACATCCGTTTTCAATAGCTCCCAGGTTTCTCCCCAAGGATATTTTTTTCATCAAGAGCAGAAGGCACGAAATCATTTGTTCATATTGCGGGTTTACTAACTCGGAGAGCAAAACACGTAGATCTATAGAAAGAATCTATGTTTCAAGAGATTCCTCCTTAATTTCTGTTGATTTAGATAAATTTACGCGAGAAATCGCGCGATTTTAGTGGCCCTATAATCGGTCTTGAAGCGTTAAACGTGGTACATTAAAACGGCGCGCTACTTCGCGAATTGAAGAGATTTCTTTATTTTTAAAAGCCTAAATAGCTAAGAGAATCCTACCCTCTTACTCTATTGAATTTCTAGAGGATTGGGAGCGAATTGGTGGCATAGTGGGTGGTTGAACTAACTAAGTGCTAAATCATGGACGCCTTTTGGGTTGGGTGGCCGGCTGGCTTACATGGCCGGCTCGCTTACCGATTACGTTAAATGAAAAGCTCTGCCTATTTTTCAAGGGTTGGTGGTGTTAACCGTGCCAAGCGCCCAAAGGTTGAGAAAATTGATGTTATACCGACGGGGTGCCTGGGTGGTGTGGTTACATCGTTGGCTGTGTTTTGACAAATATAGGATTACGAACTTCATCGTTGTGGAGATCACCCCGATCGGGATTTAGAATATTGGGTGGAAGTTTTGGATTGTCTGGATGGTGTCTAATGCTGTTTTCCTGCCTATCCTCTACTTCTTCTACCCGGAGACTGTTACGTTCAGAGCTATCGCATGTTATCCTCTTACTCACTGTTATTGTAGCCAACCGGAGTCTTGAGGATCTTGATGCCTATTACCGCACCAACCCATCGTTGATTGTGACTGGAGATCCGGATACCATTTGTCGAAAACGCCCGCAGAAATACATTGACCGTGAAGACGAGGAGTTCGAGAGAATGGCTGTTAGTAAGGGGGTTATGCCTGTCGAGACAGCAGAGCGCGAGCACGTGGAATGGATCGAGGGAGAGGGGCAGTGAGTATTAGACAGTTGATGATAGGCATTGAGTAGTACAGTGGAGAGGATGTATGGAATAATAGCAGCTAGTTGTTTCAGAAATCAATGCACACCCAAAGGACACAGTATCGAAAGTAAATAGCGACGAACCCACCCCAGACGCAGAGATCTACTTACTCCTTAATTTTGATCCCAGTCTATTCCTGCATCCCTGTCCAACGCTAGTTGTCATTAGGGCCATTCTTCTTTTAGCCCCAAACGACAATGCAGGACCATTCCAAACCCAGCAGCCAATCTACCATGCATCGTCCAGGACATTCTTCCCATCTTGGCATGGCATCGCATCTGCGGTATTCTCCACAGCCTGCAGAAAACCCGGGTACGTACGTTATGCGATGCGAGTGCGAGTGCGAGTTCGAGGCGTTTGTTTTAGATCCAGAGAGCGGTCGGATTTAAAATACGTCATCTCGGACTTTTTCCAGCCTTTATTTTTAGGCATTGACTAACGGGCTGACGTTAGTCTACCGGCAATTGCTTAGCTTGGGAAATGCATGGTGGCGCAATTAGCGTTATATTTTATTGAACTCGAGGGCAGGGTTAGTTTTCAAGGGGTTCTGTATATGATACTCAGTATATTATTCTGATATGTCAAGGGGACGGGGGGGGGGGGAAATGCGAATCGATATTCCAAGGCCAAAAATCAAAATCCCAAACACCGAGCTATGCGCAAGTCAAGCAGAGGGAAGTAGAAACAACACATAACCTCAACACATGAACTAGCGATATTAATAAAATGAAAATGATCGCTGCCCACCGCAAAAATTGACGCAGAAAAAAAAAAAAAAAACATCAAGTGCAAAAACGAAGAATGAGTATACCGGAACACCCCTTGCGCATGTATGTATGAATAGCCGTGCAATGTACGACGGCTCGAGCGTCGACCCCATGATCACCGATGGGGACTGAAATTGCTCTCTTTTGATGATGATCATATATGATAATTTCCAGTTATTCGTACTGAGTCGAGGAACCGATCAGATTTGGCGAAGATATGCTAGCTTCCTTGGAGCGATTGAGCTTGTTCCGAGAAGAGAAGACCGAGAACCGGCGGGACAGCCGGCTCATTCTCCCAGTCGGCGAGGACCAGTTGTCGAAGGAGATGATGGACATTGGCCGCGACCGCGGGGGCCCGTGGGATGTCATCGGGCCCTCTGGGCGAGTCGGGGGAGCACTGAGACCGTGTCCGTCGTGGTTGATGGTTGAGTACCGCTTGAGCTTCTCCGTGGTTTGGTGAGCGTCTATCACGAGGTCTTCGCGGATGTCGTCTAGGACGTGCGAGACTCGACTGAGCAGTTTGGGGGATCCCCTGTGGATGGAGGGTTCTCGCTGCTCCAGGCCGTAGATTTGTACCGGGGTGGCGTCGGTTTCTTGGTCCATGGGGGACGAGTAGAAGCGAGGGTACTTCACAGTCATTGGGGTTCGGCGGGAGTTCAATGAAAAAGTGGATGTCGGCGGATGTTGGTATGGGGAGAGATGCGGCTCGGAGGAGACGCTGGAAGTATAGGAACTGTTCGTAGACGGTAACAACATGGCGGCAGAAGGCTGTGATGTTGCAGGAAGAGGGAAATAAGAGGAAGAGGGAAAATGCGAGCAGAAAGGGTATTCAGATGGAATTCTGAAAAAGACCGAAAGTGGATCAGAGAGACATCAACATTTTAGTTCGGTAACACTTAGATGACTTGTAATTTTTGTTTTGTTTTTATATTATTAGGCTGAATATGAGATTCGAGTAGGTCTTGACTAGGAGTATAGGAGTACATAGTATTTGCTCATACAACTATAGGAAGTATACTGTGTTGTATACTGTGTTGTATAAACAGTACAATCGGTCCATCCATGTGGAAAAAACCGCCGTGGGGTGATCAGATCATGTCTCAAAGATCTGGCAACACGTTGTCTTCGATCCCAATGTGACGCGGCTGACCAAAGCCACGATATTCGTAAGACCGTGTGCAACGGACATTCTCCAGGTCGTTGCGTGAAGTATCCCATTCCAACACGTCGCTCATACGCAACGAAAGCGAAAAATAGCGAGTTGCGACATTTCCCAAGGGGCAGAGCCAGTGCGTCCGCGGTTCCCACCGGGAACTGGGGATTGCGGGCTTGTGATTGGCCCGATCCCCGCTCAGGGGGGTAATGGCGCCATGGTTCTATACTTTTCTATAGAAACGCTTGAACCTTGACGTGAGACATTAGACATCAGGCATTGGGATGGGACAGTTACTGGTAGATAGGGAAGGGTTGGGAGGAATAGTTACCTATATTGTCTATGTATGTTGGTTGGGTTTGCTCTTGAGAAAAAAAAAATCTTTCCCATTGAGTTTGCAGATCCACCGAGCTGAGGCACAGGAGAGAGAACCACAGCCACAAACGAGCCCACACGTTTGGGAGATGCGGGCGCACCGTATTCCGTGCTATTATTGCACTATATTAGACTCCGTACAATACATCTAGTATATATTTTCCATCATGTTCGATTCTTTTCGATTCTTTTCCGCAGTATCAGGTAGTACATATTATCTACAATACTACACAATTGCCAAGGTTACAGGCTCTTCCCCGCACCGGAACTCGGGAGTCGGAAGTCTCAGCTGATTCATTTGCTACATGTCGATCATGTCTGTCATAACAGCTCGGATGAAAAATCCCCGGTTACATCACAAAGCGAAGGTTGGGGTCTGTCGATCTCCAGTCAGCCAGGGGCGCGGGTCACACCGCTGAAAAATAACTTACCAAGGGGATGGCTGCAGCTGAGTTGCGGCTTCTGCGAGTATTTGCCCTCGAGCTCATTTCGAATCGTGTTCAGCAGCTGCAGGTAACTCTGCTGGGGCCACTGTTCCAGTGATTTTATAAACGCCCAACTCAATGCACCACGCGCCTGTCCGTCCTGGAATGTATCCGCCCTGTTTCGAGGTTAGTTTGGATTCTTATCTGCCTTAATTTTAATTTTAAAACGCCACCTACGAGGTCTGTGTGTCCTTGGACCCTGAAAACATCACAACGTCGGCTGGAGAGGTCTTGGTCGTGATGGTGCGCTCACGGGCCGATTCGCCGATGACTGCCTTTTTGATGAACCCGATGGCGGTGGAAGCGACACCAGAGAAATCACCCTGTCCATATGAAGTGAATGCACTGAACAAGTCCTGGGCGGCCTCCTTGGCCAGATTGGGCTCCTTGAGAACGCCCTGCGTCGAGTAGACATACGGCAGATCCAATGCAGTGCCCGAGTGGCATGAATCGAAGATCGCCGTCAATCGCACGCCAGGCCGCAGTGGACGCACCATAATGGCATGCATGTCATCGTCCACAATGTGGCCAGCGACGCGGTAGTCCAATGGGTAGATGACATCGTCGAATCCATCGTCCTCATCTCCATCCAGATCGGGAGTACGACCTCCGTGGCCCGAGAAGTGGATGAACAACGAATCGTTAGGCTGGGCGTCCTTGACGAGCCACTGCATGGCGCGTATTATGTTCGCCTTGGTGGGGATGCTCATCGGATTCCGCTGGTCATCGGTGAGAATGACCATGTCCTCACGCTTGTACCCGTACCTCCGAGTCAAGAAGTTGGACATGTTAGCAACATCATTGATACAGCCTTTGAGTGCATTGGGCTGCCCTGCGTAGTTGATCCCGATCAACAAAGCCCGGCGGCGACCGGTACAATCCGAGTACTGGAACCTGTAGTTCGAGGGAGCACCTCCACCAAATTGCTGAGAATTATGGGGTGGGGTTGGGGGCAGATTCGGAGAGTTTGGACGAGGATATCCTGTCAACGGTTAGTGACGCCGCCAAGGGTTCTTGGCATAGAAGTTTACCATTCTGCGGGGCACTCAGAGTATGCTGGTGTGAGGGAGGACGAGGAGGTGGAGTGGGGCCGTATGGCGGGGATTGAGGAGGATACTGAGGATATTGAGGCTGAGGATACTGAGGGTGCGGATACTGAGGTTGAGATTGGGGATAAGCTGATGGGTAGGGGGAATGACCAGGACCCGAATAAGATGATTGGGGTCGATGACCGTAGGGCTGAGGAGGATACGGCCGAGGCGGAGGCTGCCATTGGGGAGGTTGTTGATATCCTCCCCATGGGGGAGGCCCTTGTCCTGGAGGTGGACCCCTCGGTGGATAATTCATCTCTTCAAAGATGCGACCTATAATCTCCTGATGGAAGAGAGGAAAAGGAAGACGAAGAAGTTGAACAGTTTAAAAGCAATCCGGCTGGCCGGGTGGGTCACGCACACGCAGATGGGACCTTTCACTTTCCCATTGGGACAAGTGTTGGGTGCCCCGGGCAATTCATGTACGGACTATACAAAGAACACTCCTTGGAGATTGGTAGATATGGGATCCACCGGTAGGGCTGCAGGTAAATCACTTTAATTCGCTTGAATGACTCCAGTAATGGCCCTCCTCGCTAGTAATGCGTACCATGCGTTGTACTGCGTAATCTAATGTGTAATCATGAAACAAAGCAGCCTCAGGCTGTAAGTTAGGCAGCGACTTTTCGGCCATCATGTGACTATGCATGTCGTCACCTGATTCCGACATCAATAGGAAACCTTAGGAGTAGAAGTAGGAAGAACTACGGGGTAGGGGCCCAAGAATAGACCGGGGCAACTTAGCATGCATAATGCGTACGTGAGACTAGTTTTGCCCCCAAGTGGCTTGCGAGAGACGTTTTTAATGGGGCGCTGTACAATTACATAACTAGATGATGTAGGATGCGTCAAGTTACAGTACCTTGAAACACTTACGAAGTATACGTATAGCCCATCCATGGATATTACCAGGGCGCTTTATTCACGGAGGTCACACACACCGGAGATCCGATAGGACCAAGGACTGAAGATTCTTGGCTACCTGCGAACCCCACCTAACCCGTGTTACGAGAGATCCGGCACTTGCTTAGTCCTAATGGAGACGGATGAGCCGCATTCTTTCGGAGATGTTAGTCGTAATCTGAAAACAAAAACAGAGCCTCAAGGATCCGATCCTGCCAAATCGCGTGCTCCGTGATCCGGGGATGTCTGCTTTTGCTTTCTTACTGTAAAAGCCATGGCGATAAGTTTTTCGAGGAAGGCTCCAAGGTTACAATTGGTTTGTCATTCCATTTTTGGTCTAGTTGAGGCTCTGCCAGCATCCAAGGTTTTGTACGAAGGGGTTCCATGGTTTTCATGTGGGCCTGTTCTTTCCTCTTTAGGACATTCATGACTTGAGCCTCTCACCTCCTCTTTCCTCCTATCTTCTTTCTCTCTGACATAAATCTCGTTCTTTCCTTATGACCTTCGATATGGACTTTGTTTTATTTTTCCTTTCCTATGGCTGTTGCCCTTCTGTCTGAGACACTCCCTTGAGACTATTTAAATCAACAGACTATTTGGCACTTATAGCCATGAGTCTGGACACTCTTTCATATGATGTGTTCTACCAGATCGCAACGCTGCTGGACGACTGTGATTTTATAAACCTTAGTCGCACTAGCCGTGCCCTATATCATCTGTCGCGAAGTGAACAGATCGCCCGCAAAACCGTCGAGGTAAGCCAAGCCAGCCCCTCGCTTGAATTACAAGGCTGATCCCGGCTTACAGAATGTTTTTCGCTACAGCAAAGAAGGTCAGGCTGCCCTCGCGGCCCAGTCCGGTTTTCGCCAGGCTGTTGGGCATCGGCTTGCGATCCACGAGGCTGTGGCAACAGCAAATCCGTACTCGGCGGTCTGCGTAGGCTATGGGTCCGAGTTTCTTTACAACCAAGGCCACTTATGTTACCGTTCTGACCATTGGATCCGTCTGCTGTATTTACATGGTACGGTATTCAGGGAGCGTGTCATGGACCTCCGTGATGCGATCCCACGGCTGCTAGAAACCGGTCCCGTGGAGCCGGGTGCAGAGGACCGGGTTACGCTATTGAGCTACAGCGATGACATTCTCATCTTCCGAGTGGCCGATGCGAACGCGACCGAGGACGCATTGCTCGTGGTCAACATGGCGTGGCGCGAATACCACCAGGGACGGAGCCGGTTCCTACTCCATGAGCCAATCCCAGCATCCGCACCGGTTTTTGTGCGACACTGCGGAACCTACATCTGGTATGGCATATTTATGGCCGGCGATGGTTCCGCGGAGGGTTCGTGGTCTATTACTGGTGTGGATCTCCAATCGTATGAAGGTATTAACTTCGAACTCGACCGAGTGGTCGCTGGCGATCTTGGCCAAACACTGTGTTTTGAGATGCATGGTGAATATCTCTATGCAGTTTCGACGCAGGACGCCGCAGACGATGATGTGCACTCCTCTTTCTACTATTGGTTCTGCCAAGCCCCTCGCGATGAATACCGCAGATGGAAAGGTCGCCTGTGGCGCCGAGAGCATCAAGAAGGCCCGATCAATGAGATGTGGACTGATCTTTCAATCCGCACGGATGAGAGGACTGGCCGCCCAGTCATACTTGAATGTCGCCGTGAGTGGCGTGATGGCAAGAGTGAAAACCACCGTACATACTACACACAGCCACTTCCCACACCAGAAGAAGCTCTAGCGCCTCTTGTAGAAGGCGCCACACAAAGTCCTTGCTGGGTATCTATGGATGCAGAGCACCCCTACAATGACCGACCTGCGAAGAGGTTGCGGCGGCATTACCATGCCGAGTATGAGCCCGGCTCTACCATGCGGCAGGAGTTCATCGCAGCTCGCACCAAACACAAGAGTTACCATCTCGGTGCATCCAGCTTTGTGGATATTGTTAACGATCCCGTCGGTGATAATCTACGGTCTCGAGATCGGATTCGGTTGCGTACGGTGTCGCGCAAGCGCAAATGTCCTATTGACGAGGAGGGAATTGAGGGACCTCGCAACCAACTGTTCCAGCCCACCCAGGTGGACCAAGATGGTTATCCTGTTGAAGGTTCCGAGGAACGCTTTGAATGTCGTGGCGTGTACATGTGGCCTCCAGAAGACGCTCCGCCTGCATTACAGCAATTGCTCTGTCCAGGCCCGCGTACTGGATCTGTGAAAAGCATTGCAGACGACTGTTCGATTATATACTCGATTGACGCCCCGGGTCTTCCCCCTAATCAACAAGCTCTTGTCCTCATTAGCTTTGATCCTAATTTTCAACTTCCTATTACTACGCCTCTTCCTACTGCTACCTCTCCCGCAGATCACTGGGCTCCTCGGGAACTGTTCCCACAGACGCTGAAGCCACCGCCTCCGTATTTTCCGTCGCGCAATTTGGTGGAAGAGGCACCACCATTCTTCCTGGGTATCAGACGCGGGTACTACCTACGTGGGATAAGGGATCCATATTGGAAGGGGCTTGTTCCATGATTCAACCGGTCAGGTATGATTATCTGTACAAGACGATAGGTCAATACCCACACTCAATGTTAACAAAACCAAGTTAAAATTTAAATCAGCACAGAGTAAACTTAGTATACGAGGTGGTCAGCACTAAACAAGACGACGACTCGGTCAACTCGGGTATCCAGGACGCCTTGGGCAGCAAACATCGTTTATGATTTATCATCGAACATGACTGGCAGTCAATTGGGCCCTGGATCCGGAACCACGGCCATAGATGCATATGTGCTCCATTCTATAAGATTTTCCAGAACTGGAATCTCGTCTGAGGTTGACGTCTACAGAGTGGACCCATTAGTATTCTAATACATTCAATTCAGCAACTAAAAGACCTACAGCTTTTCGGATAAGTTAATTGGCAACCTGCTCGGTGCTTTTGTCAAGCTGACTGCCCATTGCAGTGAAACAATATGCAAGTCTAACGACACAAGGACCATCTATTTATATCGTCATTTGATTTATAATTCATGTATTATCATCTGCACCGACCCGAGCCCGAACAGGCAGCCATGTACGGAGTATACAGAGCCGATGCACTGCCTCAGAAATGGAGTCGACAGGAAAAACAAGATCTTTAAGACCCCTCTTTATGTCTCAAGAGAGAAAGACAACAATACACTCCCACAACGCCATTCGAGATGAAAGACCACTGCCACAACCCAAAGGGGAATCAAGTATCATATAAGCATCAGTAAGCATCGCGCAACCATGTACACAGAACCCAGAACCGGAGACCCTTTCGACAAGAAAAAGAAAAAGCAAATGCCGAAAAGAAAAATAGGAAAAATAGGAAAAATAGGAAAAATCCAAATGAAATAGGATCGGCAGCTCACAGCTTCTTGTACATCCCAGCCAGCGAGTTGATGATTAGATCCCGTTTAACCGGGTGCGTGTTATGGAAAATATCGCGCACAGCAATACTCGTCTTCATCTTAGAGGCGAGCTCGGAGGTATCGCTGTCACCATTGCTGCTCGTGAGGTTGCCGAGCAAGTTGCTTGTGTCACCCGCTGAGCTGAGAATGTCGGTGAGGCTTTCATTGCCGCTAAGCAGATTCTGAACTGTGTTCTTAACAAGATCGGCGATTGGCACGTTGGCCGTCAGCGTTAGCTGTTTCATTACATTGGTGTAATATGGCACCAGCGTGCCGTTCCAGGTGACGGTTCGGGTTACTGTATCCAAGGATAAGTTTCCGGTTGTTAGGGCCTTTGTCTGCGACGCGAGTATTTCTCCGAGGTGCTCGATCATTGTGTGTATGTCGAGGATTCCGGTTAGAGGGAAGACATTGTCGCCTGGTTTGATAGTGACGTCTTTGACGGTGGCATTTCCAATGACGAGGTCGCCGCTCTTCACGTCGAGGACGAGCGTGCCAATATCGAGAGTCAATACGGACGGGTTGGGGAGTGAGACATTCCCGATTAGGTTTGTGCCGTCTTTGCGGGCTGGAACGAGCCCGCTGTTGGAGATACTGAATCCTTTGAATTTGTCCAGCACTAATGGGGTTAGATTCACTTCTAGGGTGATTTATTTTTCTTCGCTTACCTGGCGACATTATATTCTTGTCCATAGTGACCTTGGACTTGAGCACACCCAAGTATGAATTGGTTACGCCCCTGACTGACAGCGCAGTCTCCTTCTCAAACACGACATTGTGCACGTACTCCTCCCAGGTGGTCAAATTGGTCAGTGGCGTCTGGACCTTGGTCACGCCTAGCGTGGTGTTGCCTTTGACGACTTTGCCGTCGATATCAGCCTGGCCCCAGGCATTCTCTGCTCCGGTATCACGCACGAACAGCTCTAACGTGATCGGATCAATGCGCACTGGCAGTGCGATTTTGAGGTCCAATGCCGACAACAGCGTCAATTGGATCTTGTCCGGTCGTGGATTTAACACTGCGGCATTGACCAATACTAGGTCGGACTTGTTGACGACCATTTGTGAGATGGCTGGAATGGCAACCAGGAAACTGATTGCAATTAGTATTTGTTTGGTATTCGCAGGAGGACTTGCAACTCACAAGACAGGTAGGAAAATCGCCAGGAAGATGACAGTCACTAAAAGATGCAGACACCAGAATCGCTTCCAATGGCGTTGGAACTTCTCACTGCGCTTCAGCTTCCTCGTCTCTAATGACAGACCCCCGGCTGACTCGACATGTGCGAGCTGGGCGCCTTCATCGCCCTTGGATATCAACGGGCCACGATGAATACCCAGAGTGTATTTGGCATCATCTGAAGTCAGATATGCTGGTGTATCTGTATTTTTACCCATGATCGCACAATTTCAATTGACCTTGGAAGGGGAAGGTTCTGCGTATATGTATTTTAGCGCAAAGCACCCCCGGACTTCGTCTCCTCTCCATGCACCGGTGGGACCCCGTGGGTAAGAAAAAAAAGACAAAAAGACAAAAAGGAACAAAGCGGGCTCCTCGTCGGAGCAGGATTGCTTTCTTTGGTGAATAACGCAGAAGAGGGGAGGGATCAGCGCTTCAGGAGATGGCGATCTGCTGCCAGCCGCGGCTTATTCTAAGAAAGACGACACTATTCACATGGGCCGAGATGATCAACGCTTTAGTCGTTGGAGCATTTTCGGGGTTTTGCGGGGGATTTCTGGGGAAGCATTGGAATATTTCAATATTAATGGGATCATATACTCACAGATAGCTTCATTGACAACTGTCGACAACTCTCTAACCATGTCTTTCCCTACACCTCCCGTCTCCCCAGTGGATGAGAAATCCCAAGATTACCCACGTGGCTCCGATGCGACCGCAAGCAATACCACCAACGTCTCATCCCGGCTCCAAGCCCTAGAGCAACTAGAGGTCCTCCCAAAAATGCTGCAGGAGGGCATCCTCTTCGCGGGATCCGGTGCGACGCTACTACTACAAGCTGCCATGCCGGGCATCCGCGACGCAGGCGCCAACCACGGCGGCCACAAAGAGCTAGCCACGGAGCTTATTGACGCTCTCCAAGCCAATATCAGCTACATCTCCTGTCTGGTCTTCGGCACCCGCGACGAGCGCAAAGTCCTCATCGACCTCCTGCAGGATGGTAAGCCGCCCCTGCTAGGCGGCCGCTCGAATCGATTCGCTGAGCACCCGCCGCTGCAGCTGTGGATGGCGGCGACGCTGTACGCGACTGCGACCGATTTCTACCAGCGTGTCTACGGCCGTGTGGACTACACCAGTGCTCAGCGCGCATATGGCGAGTATACCTTGCTCATGGACTGTCTGGGCGTTCCCTCCGGTACGTGGCCGGAATCCCGGCAGGAGTTCTGGTCTTACTGGGATGATCAGGTCCATCGGTTGACTGTCTCGTCGGATGCGGCTCAGTTTGCTAAGGATCTTCGTGAGAGTCATGATATGCCGCGCTGGGTGCAGTCTTTGAAGCCTTTTTTGCATGTCATTACGGTTGAGATGCTGCCTCCGAGTCTGCGTGATGCCTACGGTCTGCGCTCGACGGTTAAGACTCGGGCTCTTTATCGTACTTGGATGGGATTCTCGGTCGCTCTTTATCCGGCTATGCCTGATAAATGGCGGGCATACCCTTTGAGATTCTACCAGGATCGGCTCAAGGAGAAGATGAATATGAAGGAGGGTTGAGTGTGATTCTGTGTTCTAGTCTAATATTTTTCTGTATATACCCGATCGTTATGAAAGACATGATTGTTTTGTGTATTTTGAAGGTTTCAATTGAATTTCCGTTTACATACACCCATTCAAGAGATGCTATAACTGCAATAAAAAGATAACTAAAGTGATTATCATGATTCATTCCTTTTATCAACCCTCACAGTGATCCTAGCACACCACCCAGAAGCTTAGAAATATCCTCGACCAGCTATATTACATTAGTACACAGTTCAGAAAGCAAAAGCAAAAAAAGCAGTACATACCGGTGTAGCATCCCCAATGAGCGTAGTTGTGTTATTGACAAAGCTCTTGGTCAACAAGCTGTGGGCGTTCGTCAAGATATCCTGCAAGATATCGATATTATCGGCAGCGAGCAACTTGGCCGCACCATCGAGGATAGTATCCAGCTTGTTGATGTTATCGGTGCTCAGGAGGCTCTGGGCGCCGCTAAGAAGCTCAGGCAGCTCCTCTAGTAGACCACCAGTGGTGGCCGGGGCTGGCGCAGCGACAGGGTTGGGACGAGGCTCGGGAGCAGCTAGAGCCAAGGGGGCAAAGGCCAAAGGGAACAGGATCCGAGAGAAACGCATTTTGTTATTATATTGAAGTGAGGATTGAGCAGAGAAGAAGAGGCAAACACATCCAGTGTCTTATAGGAGGCTGGTCTGTTTTCTGTAGATGTAACTCTCATTAGCGTAATTTGTGGAAATTGTCCGAGGCCGCTAATAGCGATATGATCTAGATGTTAAATGAGGCCGAGGGATAAGCAATGCCATGTGAGAGACATGGAAGGAATGGCGAATGGAGAAGAAGAGAATCCAATACGAGCATTTCCCCGCAAGTCTCTTCTCCCCTCAAGATGTCGCCTTTTAGTGGAAGATCGTCGAGTAGATCCCTTTTTTGCCCTTTTTTG
Source organism: Penicillium roqueforti (assembly GCF_015533775.1). Taxonomy (NCBI): domain Eukaryota; kingdom Fungi; phylum Ascomycota; class Eurotiomycetes; order Eurotiales; family Aspergillaceae; genus Penicillium; species Penicillium roqueforti. The sequence goes on along the minus strand of NW_024067566.1, from coordinate 741,607 downwards.
GGGTTAGCGACATTTGCTTGTCTCACAATGCCTGCCCTGAACCTCGGAGGAGAGGTTCGGTTTAGTAGTGATCGGCAAAGGCTGTCCCTTTTGTCTACAAAAGAACCCTGCATATACTTTATACCATGATGCCATTTGCATACTTCTATATTAAATTCAATCTATAAGAAAAGGGACGGCATGTGCTTAATGTAACGATCTTGAGCTCCACCATACGTGCATTGTATAGAAAAGATAAGCGAAAAGGAAATAATTATACTCGAATTCACGTGTAAACGGAACCAATCTTTTGAATTTCGGAAAACATCTCTCATCACAATCGTATTTACTCCGTAAAAAGTACGCAATTCGTGTAGATCCTTCCATCACAGAGCTAGTGCCAGTCCAAGCACACCCAGCGCCCCCAACGCCGACACGGTCAGGCCCGTGGGCTGTGCAGCCGCACCCTTCGACGAAGTCGAGCTTGCCAATCCTCCAGCAGTGGCACCGGTCACAGAGGCTGTTGCTGTAACAGTCGCTGCAGTCCCTGTATTTGCCACAGCGTTGATCTCAGACGTTGTGGCTGTCAATGCCCCCGCCGAGATCTGCGACTTGACCACCGACATGTAGCTTTGCACATCCGATGGGAGAGCGCTGTACCAGGCTGGGGTAGTACCGGCCTTGAATTGGCTGGCGAGGGAACTGCGCTCCGCTGGGTTGATGAGTTCCCAGATGACGGATACGGGCACGACTGACAGGATCTCGGGGATGAGCGACTTGGGCGGCGGCGAGATGTTGGCGAAATTCGCGCTGGCTGTTTGGTTGGCCATTAGATTCTCACTGTGGGATTGTTAGTGGGTTGAAAGATATTCAGGGAAAGAGTCACATACAGTGCGCTCGTGATTGCACTAAGGTTGATGCCGTTATTTGTGGTATCTCGTCGGTGGTGGTGTTGAGCACCCCAGGCTGTTGCGGCAAAGAGGAAAGCTGTCGTGAATTTCATTTTGTCAAGTGCAGAGAAGAAAGAGACAAAAGGTATACAGACTAGGTACTCAGATGGGGCAGAGTCGGTATATCAAATGCTTAACCTGCTTGGCTAAGATCTCTCCGCATTAGTCTACAGTGGCATGGAATATACAATTAGTCCCCAAATAGCTTGCTAATTTAATTCGTAAAATTCCGAGTTTCTAGATCTTCTCCAGCCTCGGAATCAGATGCCAATCTGTCTGGTCCTCGGGAAATTACTTATTACTTCTTTGCGGGGAAATGCAGGGGATGTCGATGTAGCATTGCATAGAGGGGCTGGATGATCTGCGGTCGATCCATGTAGAATTCACATGTATCGAGACCTGTGCCTTAATTACCATAGCTCAAATAGAGAAAGAGGAAGAGTTCTCAGGTAAAGCGTGCTGTAGTTAGGTGATGGCGTTATAAAACTTGACTCGTTACATATATATCATACACTGTTACAAGCAGAAGATAGAAGTAAAATAAAAACATGGCATCAATTGGATATCATATCGTAGAAGTCGTGATAATAAAACAGGCCTGACCAAAGAAAGATAATGAAACAAGCGACCAAAGAAAAACCCAAACTCAAGATCTCATCTCAAGTCAAGCCTAAGCAGCATTCTTCTTGATCATATCAGCCTCAGCACTGAGCTGATGGGCCTTTCCCTCGTCATGCAAGTCACGGTACTTATCCTCCTCGGAGCGGTTACCAGTGACAGCAGCACCAATGGATCCAATAGCACCCTGAGCGCGGTTCTCAATGCCCTCGCCCCAGTTCTGGAGCTGGCTCTTGGCTTCCTGCTCCTTTCCGGCGGCGTTCTGCTCGGCTCCGGTGCGGCGCAGGGTCTGGTTGCCGATCAGGTTGCCGACGGACTCCTTGGCGGAGCCGATGGTCTGGTCCCAGGATCCATCGTCTCGCTTGGCTTCGTGCTTGTGTTCGTCGGTCTGAGGTAGGGTTAGTTGTTGTAGACAGTGGGATGATGTTGGGATTAAAGTGGATTGCTTACCTGAGTGGAGGTGTTGGTGCCAGTCACGGTTCCGATGGCGCGCGAAGCAAGATCGGAGGCTTGCTCGAGGTACGACTCATTGGTCGAGGCGTTGCCAGTGTTGTTAGTCATGATGATGGTTGGAAGTGGTAGTGGTAGTGAAGATATGAGAGATGTTTGAGGATTGAAGTGGTTGATGAATTAGTTACTGAGAGTCGTGGCAGGAAGGCCACTTATATACACAAGGCATTTTGTTATCAAGCCACATGTTCCAGGGCATTCTCCAATGGGCCAATGTGGTCTTCCAAGATTGAAGTTCTACAAAGTCCACCATTATCGTGATGAACTACGTCATTGGATGATGTCACGTCACGTGAATATCAGGTATACGCGCGTGCATGACGAGTTTTGTTCAGGCCAGGGACAAGCGTCATTACATCAATGTTGATGAATGTTGATGATTCGTACAGGGGTATCGAAAGATAATTTCTATAGTGTGGTCTATGGGTACAAGTACAATATAGTCCATACAAAAAAAGCATTATCTTTCTCACAGCCAGGTGGAATGTATTTTATACAGCATAGTAATAACCATAAGTTCATGCAAGTTCCCAAACACCAGTCGCCGCGTACGGCATAAATCCCATGCAATGCCACGCTCGAAGGAAGACTAAACGCAAACGTGAAACTAGTTATACGACTACCAGTGACAAATTCCACCCTCGTTTTCCTCAGCTGTCCATGTGCCACAGAGACCGACAACCTCCAGATGACCATCCGCATGCTCGCCAACCTTGCTCAGCGCAGCGAACTTTTTATCTGCAGGGCCATTGCTCAGCAACCGTCGTGCCCAGGCATCAATGGCAGGCTCTCCAGTCTCGTCTCGAGCCTGTTTGAGGAACGGGATGAGCGCCGTGCCACCAGTACCCCGCAGCTTCCTCTTGTCGGTCGGAGCGGCGCTTGCAAGATTCGTCGCTGCTGGGGAGTTGGAGTTGGCAGGCTGACGTGAGCTGCGGGACTGTAAGATAATATAGCGTGACACCATGGTAATATGTTTATCACGTAGCACGCGCAGCATGGCTAGACAGGCATCGTAGGCAATGCACAGCGCCGAGTCTCCGCGTCGCGCCTCGACAAAGGAGCGGATGTTCGCTACCGAGTCGATATGCTCAAGGAAGCGCCGGTGGGGGCCAGGCATGTAGGTGCGCATGTCGTGGATGAAGCTGTTTCGGGATTTGGTGCTGGCTTCGGGGCTTTGTTCACTGTCGCTGCGACTTGTACCGGTGGGTCGGTGTTCCACTCCGAGGACAATGTCGAAGAATTGGATGAGTGAGCTTTGGGCGTTGCTGCCCCCTCCGTATTGCCGGTACTCGGGATTGTGGCCGTCGTCGTACAACAGCCCATTTGGCAATCCGGCATCACACATATTTTTACTTCCAGCTAGATAAGGACGAATGCGGTTGTAGAAGACGTATGGATCGCAGTTCTCATACATCCTCTGTAGCAGTGTGTTGGTCTCATCGATGATTTCCGCTAGTCTCTGCAGGCACTCGGTGACAGTCTGGCTGTTTCCTGTGCGGGCCGCCGTGATGGCCCGAATCATCAGGGGAATAGAAGGGCCCCCACGTGCTTCTATGGCGACTGACACTAGGTAGAACCATTGCTCATCTAGAGATCCGGTGAAGGTTTGTAGACATGCTAGGTTATCCAGGCTGGTGGCTGGCTCATCGGAGAAGATCGGCTTGTAGTTCCAAAGGCAGACTCCAGCATATGTTGCAACGGGGGGTAATTCGAGTCGTTCACAGACTTCAAATAAGGGTACTGTAAGTTGAGGTGGAATCCTCTTTTAAAGAATCAGTACATCTACTTTTTCAACCAATAGGATGGGCCGGTACCTCTGTGGGTGAATCGCCACCCCAGACATAGCCGTGCAGAATGAACGCCAGTATGACATATGCACGACGCCACTCAGCCTCCGTCTGCAGGTGCGTGGCCGAAAGTATAGGCAGAGTGTCCACGACCGAATGCAGCCGTTTGCTCAATATCAATGGGTGGAGATTGCCAATTATCATCTCCCATTCGGCGTAGTAAGGATCGGGGAGCACCTCTAAAGGAAGTTCTGCGGAAAGGAAACCATAATCGGCAGTGATTCCATAATCGGCGGGATTTGGCACCGGAGACAACATAACAGATATTCAAGGATTCAAGGGTTCAAAGTATATAAATATAATAAATGCAAGAATCAGAGTTGAGAGATTGAGAAGTTGAAAATGGAACAAAAGGATTATATGGGATTATACCAGAAAATCAGACCAGAGAGACCGGGAATAATCCGGAGCCAGATGTATGACTTGGCTTCCCCAGGTTGGATGTCTGCGGATGATGACGGAAGAGAAAGAGAATAATATTTGGATTCTACCAACGTCGCATGAAGAAAATGGCACGATCTGGGCTAAATAGTCAGAGTTTTCGCCGGCAGTTCAGCACGTAATTTCACCGGGGATCCCTGGATGGGTAAGACCGTCAGACCATTTCTAATCATTCCGTTAGTCGTTAACTAAGAGCAATAGGATAAAGGGGACGAGAATAATAAAGTTGCAAGGGCTCCGACATAGGAGGGAAAGTGACTCTTTTTAGAGGACCTCGGGGAAGTTTTAGAGGAGTCGAGCAGGGCGATCCGGTCGATCAGGGAGAGAGACCAGGTACATTTTATATGGCTATACAATCAAATGATAGCACGCCAAGAGGGACTGGGTGCATCCGCGAGACCCAAGTGGAGTGCAAATTAAGCGAAGGCGAAACTGAGTGCCAGGCAAAGGGCCTAAACCGGCCAAGACACGGCCGACAGGGCCATTTGCGGTATTCTCGCCCTTTTCGCTTATTTTGGCTTCGAATTCGCTTCACTCAGGATCGCCAACCTTGATCTGAAGGATGCATAGCCGGGGATTTAGATCGGACCTCATGCTACTTTGGTATTTGGGCATATTTGATCCTTCTTTTTTTTTCTTTTCTTTCCTACCCATAATAAAGGTCCATATTCATAAATAAGAATATATGCCTGATGCATAAGGCATCACTGATTAATAATAAGTCTGGCCGAGGTCCGAGGTATACATCATAGGCCTCAAGGTACGTACGTATACGGGGTAGACTCCTATCCATGCAAGGCTCGGTAAATATCATGGAACACATTTCAAACGAGTCTGGAAATACCTAGCTCTCCCATCGTAGCACAATATAACTCCGCCAAACTTACAGCTCAGACCGAGTGACTTCACAAGAGATCCCAGGAACTCCCAGTAAATACTGCCTGAACAGTGTTATTCAGAGCGAGGTTGATCAAGGTTGGCTCCATCCCATGATCAGCCTCAAATCACAAACGAGAGAACATCAATCTACGATCAAAGCTGAACGCTGGCCACCCATATTTGCTCAGTCCCGTACGAGGATCCTTGGCAAATGCAACCCAAGCCCCAAGAAATTCGTCAATCCACGCAATGCCTGACACTAACCTTGGCTGACAAAGGGATCATAGACATGTTATAGTTCCAAAAACCAAAGGTATCTCAGCTGTCATCATGCTCTTAATCAAACCAGCAAGCAAATAGCTGCTTTCTTCTTACCCCCGTGATATGCTCCAAGCCATGGAGGTGGGCTGAGATTGGTAAAATATCCATGGTATAGATACCTCCAAGTGGGCACCTGCCGATTCACTCGAATGGTTAAACCAGTAACGGAGCGGTACCGGAATGAAGAGCAAATGCACTAGCGAGCGGATTTTCAGGGTACTATCAGAGGTTATTCATATATGAAAACACCAATATAGAAACGACGTGCTCACTGCATATGAATGGATATCAACCGAAGCAGCTCCAGCAGATTGACCAAACAGAAGAATCCTATCTGGATCACCACTGAATTCGGCTATATTTTCATGACCCCACTGGATTGCCAATCGCTAAATATGGTCAGTTCATTCGTACTCTCTCAACCACAGATTCTCAATATCTACCTGGTCCAGGAGTCCAAGATTCTGCTCGGAAGGGTCGATACCTGGCATTCAGAAATCCAAGAAACATTGAGCCGATAACTGGCCAGAGTTTAGTAAATCTAATAGCCAAAACCCAGCATCTCCTTACTTAAAAGTAACAACAATCAGATCGTCGTGATTCCGTACCGAATTCGTGCCATCGTAGTAGGCAACCGAACTAGCACCAGTGTCACAGCTCCCTCCATGAATGAAAATCATGACTGCAGCTTTTTGAAGTCCCCTAAAGCCTCGATGCTTGACAGAAGGTGCCCAGATATTCAAATACAAACAGTCTTCAGACATATGCCGAGCCCCCAGTCCAAGAACTGCGATGGGCACCACGACGCCCAAAATCACCACCCCAAAGCCCCATCGATGCATCCTCCTTCGGCAATCCCTGTCCACAGGTGCATACGTACTCCGATGAGTCTATTTGGAGCATTCTTCCGTATAAGATATGGAACTCTGGCGATATGGAGTCCCAAGAAATGCCCGTACTGTGTGTGCTGAGTCGTTGTATATCCCATTCAAAGAGCCGGAAGAGGTTACCACTTGAAGCTCCGGTGATCGGTGACCAGGGAGAGCGGCTGCATTACCCCCGAATGTGCAAAGGATGAGGAATAGATGCATCGTGGAAATCAAGTGCAACCTACGAATTGACTCTCGGTAGATAAATTTAACTTCTTTGCCAAAGAGTAGACAGCCTTCAGACTACGGTGGGTTTTGGGCCGAGAGAAAATTCCAAATTAATTAAATGCTGTTCATATTACAGACTGATCATACAAGACATAGGTCTTACTCGAGTGATATCTTAGACCCCGGGGAGCCCTTGAGGTAATCCAGGTGACGTACAAGGCATCGGGGCTTAGAGGGAAGATAGAGAGTATTTAATTGCGTGGTGATTATTTCCAGTCTGTACAAATCCGATGTTGTTACACTTCAACGCCGTCCCTAATGGGCTTTTGCTCTCAAAATAAAATTAATATGATCAATGCTGGCTCCACTCGATCGTGTTCAAATCAACTCCCTCCTGAACCAACTCCCAAAGCGGGCTCAGTTCGCGCAAGAAAGATACACGAGCCTGGACAGCCTTGAGAACGTAGTCAATCTCCTCGTCCGAGGTGAATCGACCAATACCGAAACGGATACTGCTGTGCGCACTCTCGTCACTGCTGCCCAAAGCGCGCAGCACGTAGCTGGGTTCCAGAGAGGCGGAGGTACAGGCACTGCCCGATGACAGCGCAATGTCGTTCAGCGCCATCAGTAGGGATTCACCCTCAACGTAGGCGAATGAGATGTTCACGCAGCCAGGGTAGTGGTGCTCGGGGTCACCGTTTAGCGTGGTGTGTTCCATTGCAAGGAGGCCCTCGCTCAGACGCTTCGACAGGCGATCGATGTGTTTAGTGTCGTACTATTAACCAGTCAGTTAGCATACTGTTTTCCGACGGGAAAGATAGAGTTCATCTGTCTGCCAGCATTACGCCCGCGCCTGACGTCATTGGAACTGAGTACCATGTCCAAGAACACGGATTACCTAGTCTCCAAAAGGTCTATCACAGTGCGTAATAATGGCAGCAATGATGGAAACGGGAAATAGAAAATGGGAAAGAGCTTACCTCCATATCTTGGGCAGCAATTCGGCATGCCTCGCCAAAGCCCACGACCAGGGAAGGAGCCAAGGTGCCACTACGTAGACCTCTTTCCTGTCCACCACCAGTGATGAGAGGATCGAGACGGACACGCGGGCGACGACGCACGAAGCAAGCACCAATACCCTTAGGGCCGTAGATCTTGTGGCTGGAAATCGACATCAGATCGATGTTCAGCTTGTTCACATCCAACGGAATCTTTCCAACAGCCTGGGCAGCGTCGGTGTGGAAGAACACCTTCTTGGACCGACAGAGACGGCCAATCTCCTCCATCGGCTGGATCACACCGATCTCATTGTTAACAGCCATGACACTGACAATGCAAGTCTCGGGACGCATGGCCTCTTCAAGATCCGACATGCGGATCAAACCGTTGCTCTGCACTGGCAGGTAAGTCACCTCGAAACCTTCATCCTGCAAGTGTCGGCAACTGTCGAGCACACACTTGTGTTCAGTCTGGGTAGTGATGATATGATTTTTCTTTCCCGAGCGACCAAAGAACCGTGCCACGCCCTTCAAACTCATATTGTTACTCTCCGTCGCACCACTTGTAAAGATAATCTCCTTTGGGTCGGCCCCAATCAGCTTGGCGATATGCTCGCGAGCCTCCTCAACTCCCTTCTCCGACTCCCAACCGTAGGCGTGTGTGCGCGAGTGCGGGTTACCGTAAATGCCGGTGAGGTAAGGAAGCATAGCATCCAGAACGCGAGGGTCCAGAGGTGTAGTGGCCTGCATATCAAGGTAGATGGGCCGGGTGCCCTGGTCCATAACGGTGGCTTGCTTCAGGATGCCGGCCGAAGGGCTCAACGCGGCGTCACCGGAGGTTGCCGAGCCAGGCAGCTTGACGCTCTGGGGCGCCATGTGGGACTGGTTCATGAATGCCTTTTGTTCCTCCTTGATGGCAGTCTCGATGTTAACCTGGGCTTGGCCAACTTTTGTTTCGGATACATAAGAACGAGCACCGCGCAGCCCGGTGGCGAGGACTCGAGGAGCTCGGGAACCATAAGTTGAAAGACGCCTGGAGAAGGCAGAGGCCTGTCTCCAAGCAGTGGGAACAGCACTTGTCATTATGGAGATGATTTGTGCCGATATCCTTGAAGGTGGGATGAAAAGGAAACGCTACGACTTTTTGTTAGTTATCACTTGCATCTCCTCCCAATGACTAAAGATCTCGGGGTTTTCCCAATTGAGTTTATCCGTGATGCCTGAGGCATGACGGAGTTATGAGCTTTCCCCTTTCGGGTATAAGTATCCAGGGCGTCCATGACTATATCAGATCTTCATTTCTCTGTTTTATAACAGTCTTGAGGATTCTAATTTGATCATTTTAGAGCCCTCTTTCTTCCGACTTCTTGTATTCACCCATTTCATCTCATTGCCAAGTCACCCCCCCCCGCACGTCCCAAGGAAGAATGGCCCAATGATGACGAACGGACTGGGGTCCTTAATTTGATCTTAGGACATTCTCGGGTAAGGCTGCCGAGGAAAGAGAAACAGTTCTTGAGGTCGTCGAGAGTAGAGATGTAAGCACTGTAACCATTCGAGGTGTTTAGAGCTAAAATATGTACGGAGTACTCTGTAACTATACACTATAGAACATGGACAGGAGTTGAAGTACTACCGTATGTAGTATGTATGTTGTAGGTCGTAATCCAGGTGCCTAAGAAGATATGCGCCACATGATCATAGGGCAGAACAGTAGCGTATAGAATAGTACAAAATAGCGTGGAATAGTATAAAAGGAAATGGGTACAGCCACACTGGACATCAGCTCCGTACAACGCTGGCCAAGTCTTATGTCATTGAAAAGGTTTGGGTTCCTTCTTCTTCTTTCCCCCCACCTTGGCACTTTCTCTTCTTCACTTCTCTCCTTAATATACTCCACATCATGAGTTTTAAAGGCTTCCAGAAGAGTATTGCGCGTGCGCCACAGCAGTTCAAGGTCAAGTTCAACATCGGTGAGCATTCCAAGGATGCTGTCTATACCGATGCCGAACGCCGCTTTGATGAGCTCGAGCGAGAGACCAAGAAGCTCCACGATGAGTCCAAGAAATACTTTTCTGCCATTAATGGTAACTCTTTGATCTCTCCACTCTATACCTCTCCCTACTGATCGCGTGCGCAGGCATGTTGAGCCACCAAATTGAATTCTCCAAAGCAGTCGCCGAAATCTACAAACCCATCTCCGGTCGCGCCTCCGATCCCACCTCCTACCAATTCGAAGGAAATGCCGAGGGCATCCAGGCCTGTGAGGAATATGAAGTCATTGTCCAGGAACTCCAAGAGGCCCTAGCCCCCGAGCTGGAGATGATCAACAGCCGCATTATCAGCCCGGCCGACCAGCTGCTCGAGGTGATCAAGGTGATCCGGAAGGTCGCGGTTAAGCGTGATCACAAGAAGCTGGACTTTGATCGCCGCAACGCGACACTGAAAAAGCTCGAAGAGAAAAAGGACAAATCGCTCAAAGACGAGAAAGCACTATACAAAGCCGAGAACGATGTTGAGGTGGCAACCCAGGAGTTTAACTATTACAACGATTTACTAAAGGACGAACTGCCCAAGCTGTTCGCCCTCGAAGCCGAGTTCATCCGCCCGCTCTTCCAGTCTTTCTACTATATGCAACTCAACGTCTTCTACACCCTCCACGAACGAATGCAGGGTATGAACATCGCCTATTTCAATCTTGAACTCGACGTGGAAGAGGCCTTTGAGCAGAAGCGCGGCAATATCCAGGAACAAGCTGAAGCCCTTACCATCGTGCACTTTAAAACCCAAGGCGTCCGCCGCTCTGGATCCAAACTAGGCCCTCCGGGCAAGGCAGGCGATATCAAGAGATCCGATAGCAAGAGATCCGATACCAAAGGCTCCATCGGCCGAGGCCGTTCCGCCTCCACCGCCACCGATGACAACCCTCCACCACCTTATTCGTCTGCCGGCGCTAGCCCGACAGGCAGCTTCTCTTCCGCCGCCAAGAGCAAGGCCGCCCCGCCTCCTCCAAAGGCGAAGCCGTCCCATCTCAGTAAGCCGGTTGAGACTGTCACCGCTCTTTATGACTACGAGGCTCAGGCACACGGTGATCTGGGATTCTCAGCTGGTGATGTTATTGAGATTACCCAGCGCTCTGAAAATACCAATGAATGGTGGTCTGGGCGAATTGGAGGTCGGGAGGGCCAGTTTCCGGGTAAGTGTTTCAAGTCTTTCTTGTTCAATTTATTACGTTTTCTAACATTCCTAGCCAACTATGTGGAACTGAATTAGCACCGGATACTATTAATTTTCTAGCTCCTTTTTGTCCTTTGGCTCTGGCGCACATGTGGTTCTGAACATAGAGCGTTTCACCTGTAAATATTTGTGGCTTTTTTTTATGTATTGTTAATTCACTTGACTCTGCTCATCGCAATTTGTTGCATTCAGTAGACTGGCTGTATTTATTGCACAAGCTTCATACATATATGTATTCTAATCCCATCCTCGATGGTATACTCAACTTCTTTCTTACTGTTGAGACTCCATTTGAACTTCAGAGCAGAACCTGTCCTCAATATAGACACTTACTATTAGTGAGAAAGAACATGGGAAACCCTCAAGTTCACCCACTCGTAGATCTACAATGCAGTCAAACGTCATGTAATGCAACTATGGCTCTCGAAAGCAAGGAGTGAAAAATAATGAATATGACTTGGTATTAAGAATGCATTTACACTTTGCAGATTGAGCCAAACGGAATGGTGAGCCAGTATAGAACCCAATTGAAGAAAAAAAGAAAAAAAAAAAAACAATTTACGCGTAAAGTCGATGTCTGGCCAAGATCCTGTACATCGAAATGAAAGGAGGGTATCTCTGAATTGCGGAGCGCTGTGCTCATCACACGATCTCATTGTTTCTTTGAACTCGATTGATCGTAATATCGTGTTCAACCGATATTCCATAGAAAGCATCGTTGTCGCGCGAGTTGTATGAGCTCTTGCTCATGGTATGGTCCGAGTAGCACAGAGTCTGCGCAGCAGTCATAGCAGTCAGGCTCGTTGGACTGTCCTTTGTGGGAGACAGTAAGCTTTCTGCACCACCAGCAAGGACCCGCCATAAGTTGCGTCGGCGTTGAGGATCTTGGCTTCCGGTACGTCGGGAGTGCTCGAGGGCGGCACCCGCCCAGATTGACGAGAGTGGGAGTGAGATGACGACCAATGTCACCACATTGGAGGCCAGTTCTGGCACAGTGATGTAGTACTGGACGATGGAGAAGATGGCGGGGACAACCATGGTCTGGCAGCCCATGACGAAGATGACTTTCATCGGGCCGAATTCGCGCACGCCGAGTCGGCGGCGCTGTTTGATGGCGAATCCGAGCTTGGTGACGAAGATGACGCAGAAGAAGCAGATGCTGATGGTGACGCAGATGTTGGTTGCGCTTTCTATCCACCATATATCAGACATGTAGTTGAGTGTGATGATGGCCTTGCAGTTCACAACCATCCATGCACAGCGGAATCCAATCGGCACCAGGGCGACCAGAACAGATAACACTAGGAGAGGATGTCGGTATCGACGACATAGTGTAGAGCAAACAACGTGCACTTGAATCACAAGTGATGCTTCGATGCAGACGACGACTAGGGTGGTGAGAACGACAGCCACGATGGAAATGGCGTATGCGCTCCACGGCACGGATGAATAGTCGCCGGAGACGAATGGATATACCGTTTCGAATCCAGTAGAGAAGTGGATGACTTGGAAAAGCAGACGCCCGCTGTTGAGGAACAACGCCAGGGCGTTCAGGATAAAAACCGCCGAACGGCGCTTGTCGGAATGGGTCAAAAGCAGAAGAATAACCAGCAACGTGAGCGATGCCCCAAACTGGCAACCGTAGTTGATGCATACCCGGACATTGTACATGACGAAGATGTCCAGTGCTTGTACTGAGACGGGTAACTCAGTGCCATCTCGTAGGTGGAAGATGACGGTCTGGGTGGATGGATCGAATCCGGGACTTGGAGATGGTGTCGCCGCCATGACTTTGGTAATTGAAGTTCAGTTGAAAGAATTAAAGGAGTGGTCACATAGATAGTTCTGAAGTTAGGTCGAAGTATGCATGTTAGAAGATGAGGTCTGTTTTAAAAGCCCTTGTAGGACTTGTAAATATAAATCAGCAATATCATCAAGAGAATCAGGGTGAATGGCCAGCGTCATAGAGACCGAGACAGACAATGGCGAAGGCAATGTATAATAATCAGTCCAGGTCCAGATCATTATGCCCTTCAATGTGAGTAAAAGAACAATACTAAGGGAATGGGAAGAACAATATTAAATGAAACAAAGGAGCCCATCAATTTCTAGGTACCGGGTGATAATGGCTGCATGAGATCTTCAGAATACTCAGGCTTTCTTGTGAATATCACTGGCTTGCGAAGCTCAAGCTTGGTTTTCTTTGTTCCGGGTTTCCAGGGATACAAACCCCGACTCAAGGATTTCGAGGATTTTAACGATGTCAATGAGTTCCAGGGATTCGAGGATCTCAAGGATGTGCCTTGTCGATAGAGTTCTGGAGAGGCCTGGACGTGTCATATAAGACAGAGGTCTCTGATTCAGACCATTAGCCTATCATTTAGCGAATCTGTCTCGCTCCTCGAGACTTCAGCAGCAAAAGGAGTGCTATTATTTATTCAGACTCGAACCTGTATCTTCTCGTGTTACGAAGGGACAAAAGCAAGACAAGATTATTTCAATGATGAAATGGTGAGGTGAGGTGTAAGGTGTACGGAGATGTAGTTAAGGCGCAGTGGAGGTGTCACCAAGTTGCTTAGTAGTTATGCTCCGTACACTGGAACTACCTTGTCACCTATACCTAGATCATAGAGACTAAGACTACTAAGAAATAGTATCTCCTATCAAAATATATCTTCTAATACAACATTTTGAAAAGACCACAAGGTCCATACTTCGCCAAGAAACTCTGCGGGGAAGAGGAAACTGTCGCGCCTCCAACCCTTTTCCATCATTCCTCTCGCTATGGCGGTCCCTCAGAGGACACTGAATTGGCTGTATAGTGTCCTGTCCAAAGTTGGTCTCTCCGAAAACTTCATGTTATCCGACCTACTAAACCCCTCCAGGATCACTATGATCCACAACAGACCTACCGCGACCCAAACCGGACCTACCACGATGTCGCCAATGCGCTCTCCCAGTACCCCTCGCTCTCCCCTCGAACAGATGTCTACAGTGAGTGTCCATATGTTTCTTATGCGATTCATATTTTCTAATGCCCAGCAGCCTACGAGACAGGGTTCTCGGCCCTCCTCCTTCATCTTGTGGGCACGTTGCCTGTCACCTTCCGAGGAACGACATATCGATTTCCCATTGCGCTTTGGATTCCAAATACATACCCACGCGACCCTCCAATTGCCTACGTGACGCCGACGCAGGAAATGGCTGTCCGAGTTGGGCAACATGTGACGCTGGAGGGACAGGTGTACCACCACTATCTAGCACACTGGGCTGAAGCCTGGGAGGTTAGTGCTCGCAAGATATGGGTTTACAGACCGCTGACTATTTTATTCACAGAGATCCAACATTGCCGATCTTCTTTCTATTCTTCAGGATGTATTTGCCAAGGAGCCACCAGTCCGATACAGACAACAAGTGCCACATCCTCAGCTGGAAGCTGCGCAAACACCCCCGCCCTTACCTCCCCTTCCACCCGGTGTCGGATCTTCAAGACAAGCTCAGTCTATGTCTCCGCCTACAAGCCAAGGCCAGCGTCAGAGCCAGATTCCACCCCCGCCTCCGCCGAAGCCAGGCGCGGCTGGAGAACATCTGCAGCAGCAACAACAACGGCACCCGGTCGATCAATATCAATATTCCCCACCGCTACCTCCACCAAAAGAGCAAGGCTCTCGTCAACCATATGTGTCCGCACAATTGGCTAGCCCAAGAATCCACTCATACCAGAATTACGCGCCACCGGCCCAAACTGGAGGGCCGATAAGCAGTCCTCGTCCCTTGTCACACCCACCAATCCATCAGCCAGCGGGGCAGCCCCAGTCGGCGCAGGGTCAAGCACCGTATTATAGAAACAGTGGTGCGCCGCTCCATCATGCGGCTGGGTCTTTAAGCCAACTCCCTCTTCAAGCTCAACCTACGGGGGCTCACTTGCCTATGCAGCCGCAATTCCCCCAGCAACCACACCAGCAACCGCTTGGTCCCCCATATCCTCAGCATTCTCCATACCCATCCAATTATCCCCGTCCACCCCCAGCAGCTCCCATCAAGGCCGACACACCCGACCTTCTAACCTCGCCATTTGAAGTCGAGCTACCCTCAATCGCGCCAGCAGGACCAGCGCCTCCCATCCCGCCAAACCCAGAGAAAGATGCACTCCTTCATGTCGTGTCCCAGACCCTGGCGGAAACCCTCCGTGCTAACGCTGCTCAATCCGACACGGCAGCGCAGTCTCTTGTCTCACAATCACAGTCCCTGCATGGCGCTATGACCACACTGCAGGGGGAACTCTCGGCGCTCAATACTCTCCATGCGACCCTCCAATCCAACACCGCTGTCCTACAGCAATCTATCCATCGCGCCGACGCTACCATTGCAGACGCGCAGGCCCGCTCTGTCTCCGCTTCTGGCGCTGCTTCAAGCTCCGCTACTCCAGACACTCCGGCCGGCCAGCCCCCAATTGATGACGTCCTAGTCGCCCCCACCGTGGTAGGGAAACAGCTATATGATTTAGTGGCCGAGGAGCAAGGTATACAGCAAGCGCTCTATGCGTTGCAGGCTGCGCTGGTCCGCGGTGTTATTGGTGTCGATTCCTGGTCACGGCATACACGGAGTCTTGCACGTGAAGCTCTTCTCAAGCGGGCATTGATTCGTAAAATCGGACGTGGAATGGGGCTGGATGAGAGTGTGGCTTGAATTACCGGATGCTGAGCATTGTTGACTAGATATTCTGGTTATATACCCTTGATTTTCCTCCATGTTTACAAACAGCTAGACGTGAGGATCTGTCTTTCTTCTAGCGACTCACGATTCTTTCCCTTTCTACTTCAATAGATGTGACGCTATTCGTACCTATGCAAATCCTGGAATTCCCTTATCTCTTGGGTTTGAAGCCTTCCCACTGTATAATTGTCCACCTATCTTCGACTGCCTGCCATATTGATTAGAACGATTGAGGTATGTATAAGAATAGGGGGTTGTGACTGACAGGGACTCCCATTGCTAATTCGGGGGGGGGGGGGGGGGGGGGGGGGGGGGGGGGGGGGGGGGGGGGGGGGGGGGGGGGGGGGGGGGGGGGGGGGGGGGGGGGGGGGGGGGGGGGGGGGGGGGGGGGGGGGGGGGGGGGGAT